>NC_133112.1:22591396-22708442 GCF_022965805.1 Primulina eburnea
TAAACACAAATGACATTCATAGGGTGTAAGAAAGTATACCTATCAACTTTAAAAAGTTGATTGTGGCTCCAACTTTGTTGTTGAACAACAAAGCTCTTGAATGGAAGATGAATCTACAAGCTCCTCCTCCAAATCCTTGAATCTTTCCTTCAAATTAGGCCCACCACCAACTAGGTAGATCCCCTCAAATATTGCACTAGAAATATTTGAGGATTTTTCAAAGAGAAGTGTTGTGTTTTCTCCAACAAATTGAAGAAAAATGGAGAGAAAACTTGGAGAGAAAAAGTGAGGGAGAGTTCGGCCATGAGAGAGAGAGAAGGGGAGGGAATGAGTTGTCTTGGTGTGTGAAAAAGTAGTCACTCACTTTTGCATGCCATGCAATTTTTTAATGAAAATAATTCCCCAACCCTTCACCTCCCAAGCATGCTTAGCATGTGGGCTTGTAACAATTTACAAGGGCCCATGGACTTTTATTTAAATTGTCTCAAACACATTTGAGCCCAATTAATCTTTACTTGATTTTACTCAAGCCCACTAGTTAAATAATTATTTCCAATTGGGTTCTACAAGGCCCAATGTTATTTAATTAATTCAACACTTGAATTAATTTAATTATTTAGACTCTACTAGGTCCACTAGTGTTTAATTAATTCAACACTTGAATTAATTTAATTTAGTCCACAATAATGTTTATGAAAATCACAATTTGCAACTACATTATTTACTTGGCCAAATTTTAATCTTAGGAACACTTCCATAAATTAAAATTTATGTTTCTCTCTTAGAAGTCATACTTCTATTTTTCTTTGCACTTATAAACTCATTTATAAGTCGTTCAACACATTGAACTATTTTCTCCTTTATAGAAGTCATACTTCTAATTTTCCTTACGCTTATAAACTCCTTTATAAGCCGTTCAACACATTGAACTATTTTTACTTCTCATCGGGATTTACAAAGCTAGTACTTGTGTGGCCCTCAATGGTTCATTGATACAACTAGCCGTGGGTTCACATCTCCATGTGATTCGGACTAAACATGTCCTTATTCGAGCATACCCCAATTGCTCCATTCTTACTTATCAACTCCTTGATAGTAAGAACGTCAGAACTCAAGTCTGATAGTACCCAACCAATCACGTTAAACGCCTAGCAGCATCGCTTACGTGATTCCCTAGGTATCACATGATAGTGCCTGCAAGAACCATTCAATTATGGTTAGCGTACAGTACGGTCCCTTCAACTCATATATCCCGATCGATTCGACAACCATTGGTTTATCGAGAGTTGTCAATGAATCGATACTATGTGTCATGTCGTAGTTGCATCGATGGTGCAATCTATGAAACACCTTTCATAATTACAACCATACTCTGGCCAGAGATTTCGATCTACATACACATGATAACACATAGGATATCCATACCCGAAGGTAAGCGGTGAATCCCCGACTACAATGCATCGACTCCTATGTGTTTCGACAGAACACCCAACCTTGCCACCTGATGACCCCATGAGAGTCGGTAAACAAGTCAAAGTGTAATTCTAGCACATAGAGTCTCAATGTTGTCCCGGGTCATAAGGACTAATTCTGTACAACCATAAACCAGGACTTTTCCACTCGATAAGTGAGAACCACTTGGAAAGTCCTTTTATGGAGGGTTGTTCAGTGCACTCTACAAGGAGCACCTATCTGCATGTTCGGACATCACAATGTCCCCTACCAATGAAACATGGTACTCACATCGCAGATACTAGTCTCTAACTCGAGCGGCCTATATCCTTCTTAGTGGCGGCTGAATCGACTAGGAACCGTTTAGAATATACAGTATTACAAATATGAGTTTCATGATACTCATCATATGAGCATCTCATATTCTTTCTACTATTTGTATATTCAAGGGCTTTATCTATGCAGCTAGCATGGGTATACAGATAAAGATTTGCCAAAATAATAATTTCAAATATTATTAAAATAAAGATTGCTTATTCATAGAGTTTCATTGTGAACACTCGGCCAACACTTGGCTCGACGGGCACCTACTCTAACAATACAGACAAGACAACAGCCGGATACACCGGTGAGAATATACTCCCAGTATAAATCAACGAAACATGCAATCATATAAACAATATAAAGCATGTAATCAGGTAACAGATATATGTAACAAAGTCTGAAACATAATCAATATCAAACTGTCGACAATACTCGTAGCTACATCATTCAGACTAGACTCAGTCCTAGTCTAGGGATCCCGATTCCAGAAGTTGGCATGCATATATCGACTAACAGTAATAGAAAAGACTCCAGTTCTATCCACGTCGATATGGTATCGATCAACAGTAATAGAAAAGACTCCAGTTCTATTCACATCTGCGACACCCTGACCTCTTTTAAAATAAAATACGCAGCGGAAATAAAATTTTCTCTTTTAAAAATATACGGAAGGAGTTTCAAAATACATTTCTTTAAATATCTTTACAAAATAAATACATGATCATTTAAATGACATAACAAAAACAAAACATCATTCCTATGATCATGCCAAATTCCTCCTTCCAACGGTGTATGCATATGACCCCGATCTACAGTCAACGTCCCGAGGCACCACTCTGATCTGCATCACATGAAAATAACTGAAATGAGAATAAATCTCAGCAAGTGGAACTCTTATATAACAATGAACAATAACTCTGTAAAACATCTCTTTGAAATCATAAATACCATCAACTCTGAACTGTAAACTCTGAATATCAGTAACATAGCAATAGCATATAAAATATGATGGTATTTCTCTTTTGCTCTGGGGATTGATATCAATAGTATCTCTGCTCTGGGGTGCTCGTATCCCAAATCGATATAAATACCGATAACTCTGAGGGATATAAGCCTATAGGCGATGATCATCTAATATTGCATGCAATCTCTGACTATGTATTTATCAATCCGAAAACATTTAAACTCTTCTCTGGATTTAACAATCACTTTGAACTCTATATTATTTCTTTTATTCCCTTTCAACAATAATGAGACATACAATGCCTCTAATATATATATAGCAATACATACTATGGATCAAATGGAAGGGAATATCACAATAAACTCTTTGAAACACATACATATATAATCATGTGAGCAAAAAGGAATGAATTTCCACTTACAAACCACAACAAACACCTCAACTTAGCTCTTGATCACCACCTACAACAAATAATCCACAAATAACACCAATATCAACTAAATATCCAAGATTACAAGCTAAATAATCCATAAATCCACATAAACAACCAACCTAAACAACTCTTAATTTACAACCTTAACAGAATCGCACCAAAAGCTTACCCAAGCTTCCTAGCACCAAGGAGAACGTCGAACTCAAGTCGAAATTCCAAACAAACGCTTGAATCGAAGATAGGGAGTGAAAGAAATGATGAAAAACCCTAAATGGAGAGAAAATGCGAAAATGAGAAGGAAAGAAAAAGGAAAAGTGAGGGCCAACCACTCCAAAATCGACTAAATATCTCGCCCATACCTTCACCGCGGGTGCACTCCTCTAAGCACCGCGGGTGCGCAATGGTTTCGGCAGCCACCAAAAATTCTGGAACACGAACAGCGCGGGTGCGGCGACGCAAGCAGCGCGGGTGCGGTCTCTACCGCGGGTGCGGTCCCTACATCACCGCAGGTGCGGTGATGCTACGGCATTCCAACTCCAAAACAGCACAGTACACCGCGGGGGCACTCCAGTTAAGAGCGCGGGTGCACTCAAGTCACGGCCAAGCACTATTCCCATGCAACTAAAATCGAACCGACACTCTGAAACGAACAACCAACATCAACTAACACCTCAAGACAATAAAACTAACAATACTATAGCCCAAAAATACAACTCTGAACATCTAATCAAATATCCCAAAATAACAAACGAAACTTAAATCGTACCGTTCACCGGGCTCGGCTATTACAACATCGATACGGTATCGATTACCAGTAATAGAGGAAGCTATTATTCTATCCACATCAATATAGTACCGATTAACAGTAATAGAAGCAACTCTAATTCTATCCACATCGATATGACATCGATTAACAGTAATAGAAGAGCTACTAATCTATCCACATCGATACAATACTGATTAACAGTAATAGAAAAAGCCACCATCCTATCCACATCGATAGCCAAACATCCAGTGACAGTCTTTGGCACATCCGCCAATACACAATCTTATGACATCGTGCAATGTGCCCGTTGTGATCCCACCACTAACGGCACTTCTGTCACAAGACTACTCGTCTAATACCTGCTGTCTAAAATCAAGAGAACAAGTATATCAATCAACTCAATGCAAATATCAATGCAATAAAGTAAAGTATGTGATTTAGGGAAACCCAAGTCTAAACCGACTCAAGTCCATCTCCCAATACCACATTGACTTATACCTTTCTTTCGTCGGTTCCTGGCTCAGTCGATATCCTGAACTCACAATCTGTCTTGTACTGACAATACCAATAATCTCATATCAATAGACGAGTCAATTCCATAACAATCTGATCAATCTGGATTTAATTCAAAATCAACGGTATAACGGTACAATTTTAATATCCCCGTCAATACCAATTCACCAGATAACAGTTACAATCTATAACTCATATCCAATACAATCCGTAATCCCGTCATAATTCAAATCTGTCCGGTTTCAGCTCAATAAAATCAGAAAATCATAATAATTCCAGAATCAGTCCGTTTTCTGATCTGACTTTGATTCTACGATGTCGAACATGTCCAAGACATCATATATGAATTATATCAAATTCCTACAACATCATATTTTCAAATGATACCAGAACTCAGTAAAACTTACGTCCAGTAGTAGCTGTCGACGAGAGGATCTCAGTACCGTGTTCAGATTCAAAATCGGATAGACGGAATTGTCAAACTCACCACATAAACATACGAAGAAGTAAAAGGAATTTCCAGAGAAAAGTTGCTCGGTTTCTGAAGGACAAAGGAGATTGATAATATATATATTGCATGCATTATGTGACAAGTGTCACATTCAAGTCCTAATTGCACTTTAGTCCCTCAATTTTTCACTATTTGCAAATCGGCCCCCGCTCAATCTTTTAATTCAATTTCAATCCTAATTAATTACAAAAATCGTGGAATCTAATTCATCATTCCAAAATTCGTAAATTAAATAATCTCGGATTAAAATGATATAATCTCGGGCCTTACAACATATAACATCATGTGAGCAAAAGGGATGAATTTCCACTTACAAACCACAATAACACCTTGATAAAACTCTTGGTACACCACCTACAACAATAATCCATAAATAACACCAACATCAACTAAATAACCAAGATTACAAGCCAATTAATCCATTAAACCAACAAACCCAAATGATCTAAAAATTCAAACTTAAAAGAATCGCACCAAAAGATTACCTAAGCTTCCTAGCACCAAGGAGAACCTCAAACTCAAGTCGAAACGCCAACTAAACGCTTGAATCGAAGATAGGAAGTGAAAGAAATGGAGAAAACCCTTGAAATGGAGAGAAAAATCGAGTTTGAGAGGAAAGGAAAAGGGAAATGAAGCCAACCACTCCAAAAAGCAACTAAATATCTCGCCCATACCTCCACCGCGGGTGCGCCAACACAAGGGCCGCGGGTGCGCTGAGCTCACGGCACTCCACAAAAATCCTGAACCACTAACACCGCGAGTGCGGCGCTGCATGCACCGCGGGCGCGGTACACACCGCGGGTGCGGTCCCTGCATCACCGCGGGTGCGGTGATGCTACGGTCCTCCAACTCAAAAATCTGCACAGTACACCGCAGGGGCACTCCTCTAAGACCGCGGGTGCACTCTGGTCACGGCCAAGAACAAAATTCAACCAACCAAAATAGATCCGAAACTCTGAAACGAACAACCAACAACAACTAACACCTCAATAACAATAATAACCAATAATACTATGGCCCAAAACACAACTCTAAACATCTAATCACATAACCCAAATAACATACGAAACTTAAATCGTACCGTACAACGGGCTCGGCTATTACATATCAACTCTGACTATCTCAATCTAAAGGATCTATCACACTGATAATCTAAGTCTAAAGGAACTATCGGCTCTGATACACCTGTTGTGGGGACCTGGACGCTAATCATCTTCTTAATCATATTTGGGATTTAATTATCAATTCAGATAAATGGGGTCTAAAAATTTTTCTTTTTAACATATAACATCGGAAGGTAATGGAATCTAAATAATATACACTGCTGTATAAAAATACATTTCAGTATTAAAAGTACAATACTGTACAACAGTCTAATCTAAGGTTCAACTACTAAAGTAAAGTATTAAAACAAATCTACATCCAAGTCCGGAATCACCACGCTAACTTGTCTTCTCTCATCATCATCCTGACCCCGATCCAGCCCCACCTGTTGTCATGCACACATACAAAACAAGACAACAGCCGGATAACTCCGGTAAGAATAACTCCCAGTATAAGACATGGTAAGCATGTATATACACCAAGTAAATCATGAAACGTTCTATCATGAATAAAATTAAATATAATAGATTTCATAATCTATGAAATCAAATCAAGATAAGCATGCAGCTCCAATCAGGTAAACATGCAATTAAAATCAAATCATATAAACCTGCTATCATACTGAAAGCAATAAAAACATATAAACATGCTATCATACTGAAAGCAATAAAAACATATAAACATGCTATCATACTGAAAGCAATAAACATGGTTTCACAGTTTATGAAACCACATCTCTAACACATGCAGTTCTAGTCAAATCATGTCTAGACTCGACTCAACTATAACTCTAGGGATCCCGGGGTGAATAAGACGATCTGTCACCTACTCTCCAATCGGGGTGACGGTACGTCTTATTCCTAGACTTCGGTCTGATCTGTATCCACATCTACAATAGGAGAGTGAATCTTCCCCTAAGCTGTGATATCACCGAACGTCTAGAAGTCTCGCTGATCTGTCAAGACTTTCCTATCTTAAATGCAATGAATATAAATCTATGAACAAAGCATTAACATATCAGCATATAAACAAAGCATATTCATATCAGAATATGACAATAATCTATTATGTGATTTTGTTGGGAAACTCAAATAGGATCTTATTTGAGTTATGTCTTCCCATATATCACATGAATTATACCTTTGTCGTCCCCGTCTAATGAAGACGAAGTCCTGTATTCAAATATGTCCATCTCGAATCTGAAATGACAATATCGAATATGCTGTATCAGTGAATAACTCAATATACAATCTGTTCTGATCAATACTCAATTCAGTATAAAATCTGATCAATATCTGAACAACATACAATCTGATTCATATCAACAGTATCATAATATAACACTACTGAATCTGATTAATCTGAATCAACTGATGTTTCAACGGCATATCAAAATTGATAATCAATACCATAATATCATTCTTCTAATCCCAGCATATGAATATCTAACAAATCTAACTTCAAAGCTGCTGAAATATGGTATAATTTCTTCGGTCCGACTTCACATATCTACGGAATAATCTATTCAGAACACATAGAATAATCATCTTTATATTCTTCAATCAAGAACAGTACAAGTCTAATGTTCAAACTCAATCAATATCTTCTGAAAATCATAACAATTGTATAATCAATCTATTCTTCAATCTGTCTTTGATTATACCATGTTTACGGTAGTAGAAACACCATATAAGAATCATATTCAGTTCTGACAACATCATAATTTCAAAACATCACAAAACGTAACGAAACTTACGTCCTTGTGTAGCTCTAGTTGCGAGGAGTTCAGAACTAAAGTCGGATTCAAATTCTGCTACACGGTTTCTTCACAAATCAACTTAGAAGCTCACGGAGTAAAAGTTCTCTCCACTTTCGATTTTAGTCTGAATAAAAATGAAGGAGAACGAGCTGCACACGTATATATATACTACACGCAAAGTACAAAACGTGGCATAGCTTTTCATGCTCCACGCACGACCGCAGGTGCGGTCTTAACTTTACCGCGGGCAGACACCGCGGGAGCGCTCTGGCTAGCACCGCGGGTGCGCTCCAACTCCAGTAGCCAAACTCGTACCTACTGTACTTCGACCGCGGGTGCGGTCTTTCCCCTAGCGCGGATGCGATCTTGCAAGTTCTGAGAATTATATTTTTGGTCCGTGCAACATCCCATAATCTTATCTGATCATTCTACAAGTCTTGGGACATTACATTAATCTTATCTGATTAATTCTACGACAATTCTTGGGCATTACATTTCTCCCCCTCTTAGATCTGAGTTCGTCCCCGAGCTCATAAGAAATCAATTCAAATATACGAGAAGAAATGTGTACTAGAGTTTAATTCAAAACTCAGATTTCTGAATCCAGTCTGGAATAAGAATTCTCCAAGTATAATATCATAATACTTCTCCAATCTTTCTGACAGAATCGATCTTGCATTACTGGTTATACAACATCCGTATAAACCAATCTACAGCTCGTCACATATAAGTACCATCTGCTGTTATCAAATCTGTTTATCTCAAACCAAGACATATACAAGCTTCAGTTTCAAATACCAATCGTCATCATCCAACGTTGATTTCTTAAATCTGTCCATTCTAAACTGTCTTAATAGTTATTGTCATATAGTAACAATAATTCATAACACTAATGCTAACATCCAGTATTAAAGCTGTATAGTGCTAACATCCAACACTAAAGCTATACCAAAATTTTCCAATATCTGGCTAGTACATTCTGACGGTCTGTCAATCTGTAACACCATCTAACAGAAAGCTCAGGATATACTCTGTCACAAGTACACAATCCATCAAATCACAATCTGATATAATCTACTGTGGCATTTTGATCTTTCTGACCACTTTTCTGACACCGATCAGTGTCATTTGGTCATGTTTGTACGTGATCTTGTACAAACTAATAGAATATAGATTGAATAATCAATCAGTCATAATCATATCATATCACAATCTGTAGAAAATGACGGTACTTTCATTACGAAAGCCATAGAAATGTACTCCCATTTCTATTCAGAAATATACAAAATCTGTAACAATCTTCTGATTTTTATCTTTCTATCTTCTTCTGTTAGCAATTCAGACATATCAGTACAATTTCTGCCATAACTGATTTAATCTGTTTATATCACAACTATCTATTCGAATATCATACATTCACAATCACCTGAATGAAAACTGAACCCACTACTGTGCATTTCTGACACTATCTGTGCTTTCAGATTCGAACTATTCTGTAAAAACAATCAGTTGATAATATAAAATAAAGAAGAAATGCCTACCTGGCATTCGACTCTGACTATAGATATCAAATTCTGTTATACAATTCAGAAACATTCTGATATCACAAGATAATCAATCTGATACCTGGCATTCGTTGTTGTGGATAGATTCTCTAAGATGACACATTTTATAGCTTGTCATAAAACCGATAATGCTTCAAACATTGCGGATTTGTTCTTTAGAGAAGTCGTTAGGTTGCATGGAGTGCCTAGGACTATTGTTTCAGGTCACGATGTTAAATTCTTGAGTTACTTTTGGAAGACTTTATGGGCTAAACTTGGCACAAAATTGTAGTTTTCTACTACTTGTTATCCTCAAACGGATGGACAAACTTAAGTTGTCAATAGAACTTTGGGAACACCTTTGCGTGCTATTCTTAAAAAAACCTGGATTGACATTTCTATGGACTTTATTTTGGGGTCGCCTAAGACAAAGAAGGGGAGGGATTCTATTTTTGTTGTTGTGGATAGATTCTCTAAGATGGCACATTTTATAGCTTGTCATAAAACCGATGATGCTTCAAACATTGCAGATTTGTTCTTTAGAGAAGTCGTTAGGTTGCATGGCATGCCTAGGACTATTGTTTCTGGTCGCGATGTTAAATTCTTTAGTTACTATTGGAAGACTTTATGGGCTAAACTTGGCACAAAATTGTTGTTTTCTACTACTTGTCATCCTCAAACGGATGGACAAACTGAAGTTGTCAATAGAACTTTGGGAACACTTTTGCTGCTATTCTTAAAAAGAACTTGGATTGACATTTCTATGGACTTTATTTTGGGGCTGCTTAGGACTAAGAAGGGGAGGGATTCTATTTTTGTTGTTGTGGATAGATTCTCTAAGATGGCACATTTTATAGCTTGTCATAAAACCGATGATGCTTCAAACATTGCGGATTTGTTCTTTAGAGAAGTCGTTAGGTTGCATGGAATGCCTAGGACTGTTGTTTCTGGTTGCGATGTTAAAATCTTGAGTTACTTTTGGAAAACTTTATGGGCTAAACTTGGCACAAAATTGTTGTTTTCTACTACTTGTCATCCTAATACGGATGGACAAACTGAAGTTGTCAATAAAACTTTGGTAACACTTTTGCGTGCTATTCTTAAAAAGAACTTGGATTGACATTTATACGGACTTTATTTTGGGGTGGCCTAGGACTAAGAAGGGGAGGGATTCTATTTTTGTTGTTGTGGATAGATTCTCTAAGATGACACATTTTATAGCTTGTCATAAAACCGATGATGCTTCAAACATTGCGGATATGTTATTTAGAGAAGTCGTTAGGTTGCATGGCGTGCCTAGGACTATTGTTTCTGATCGCGATGTTAAATTCTTGAGTTACTTTTGGAAGACTTTATGGGCTAAACTTGGCACAAAATTGTTGTTTTCTACTACTTGTCGTCCTCAAACGGATGGACAAACTGAAGTTGTCAATAGAACTTTGGGAACACTTTTGCGTGCTATTGTTAAAAAGAACTTGGATTGACATTTCTATGGACTTTATTTTGGGGTTGCCTAGTACTAAGAAGGGGAGGGATTCTATTTGTGGGGACCCGGGCTCTAATTCTTTTTCTTGGGATTAAATGGATCATTATTCTAAAACATGGGTCAATTTTTCGCTTTTACATTTAATCAAATGTAATTAAACAAGCATCAATCTTTATTTATTTTACAACATATAAACATAATATACATGTCTTATTCTGTATGTCCTTAACTAACCAGTATTAAAAGACAATACATAATAAAAGACAACTACTGGTCCATCTGCTACGCCCGTGATCTCCACGCTAACACGATCATCTCTGTCTCGACCCAGATCCTGCCCCACCTGTTGTTATGCACACATACAGACATAACAACAGCCGGAAAACCGGTGAGAACAAATCCCAGTATAAACATGTAAACATGCATATAAACAATCTAAACATGAAACATGCTGATATGAATGTCATTCATATATAATCATGCAATGCGAGTCTAATCATGTCTAGACGCGACTCGACTAGAACTCTAGGGATCCCGTTGTGAATAATACGTCACTGGCTGTCACCTACCCTACCAATCGAGGTGCTGTACGTCTTATTCCTAGACTTCGGCCTGATCTGTATCCACGTCTACAAATGGGGCGGTGATCTTCCACTAAGCTGAGATATCGCCGAACATCTAGAAGTCTGCCTGATCTCCAGACTGTCCTATCTTAATGCATGAATACAAAATCTGTAAACAAGCATAATCATTCTAATGCAATGCCACATGATCTATAAACAAAGCATAGCAAGATTTGTATACAAGTTCTACAAACAAATCTATAAACAATCATAATCATATCTAGATATAAACAATAAAACAAGTATGTGATTTTGGTTGGGAAACTCAAATATGAGCTCATTTGAGTCGTGATTCCCCAAACAAAACATGTACTATACCTTTCGTTGTCCAATCGCTGTCACGATCGCCAAGACGAATCTGAAATGGAATATTGATATACAATCTATCAATCTCTAATCTAAATCAACACATATCCAAGTCACTACGTGATCTCGATACAATTTGAGGGCATAACGACTTAATTCTCGATACCGGTCAATCCAATTCTTAACAGATATCAACACTATCTCATTCTCAATCATTCTCATTCATAATCCAATACAATATCCATCCAAAACACAATAATTCTGCCCCAATAATTCATAAACCATACTGAAATTCATAGGATAAGACATTGAACACATGGCAATGTCTTTGTATAACACGCATCACCGTGGGTGCGGTATCAGCAAGAGCGCGGGTGCGCTGTGCCTTCAGCAGCCCTAGCATTTTCCAAAATGCATTGACCGCGGGTGCGGTCATGTAACTACCGCGGGTGCGGTATAGATAGGACCGCGGGTGCGGTCTTGCAAACTCAAATTTGGGCACCCTACTGTCCATGCACCGCGGGTGCGGTCTAAATCTACCGCGGGTGCGGTGTTGCACATTCCAAATTTCATATTTTATCACATCGTTTCGCCCCGTCTGTTCTTATAGTTCATAAACGATTATCTACAAGACTCTCGGGCATTACATTTCTCAATTTCTGTCTATTCATATTCAATCTAGGGCATTACATTTCTCCCCCTCTAAGACATAAGTTCGTCCTCGAACTGAATAAATCAATCAAAGTATTTAAGACAGTATTATAATCAAAAACTGACTAAATACTTACATCATAGAAATAACTCGGGGTGTTTCTGTCTCATGCCTGCCTCTGTCTCCCAAGTCGCTTCCTCGATGCCACGACGACTCCATTGAACATTCACAAGTGGAATGGTCTTCGTTCTGAGTTTCTTTTCTTTCCGATCAAGGATCTGTATCGGTTGTTCCATATAACTCAAAGTCTGATCAAGTTCAGCTTCGTCAGGTTGAATGACATGAGAAACATCTGGCATATATCTTCGTAACATCGATACATGAAACACGTCATGTATTCCGGATAGAGAAGGAGGAAGTGCAAGTCGATAAGCTCGATCGCCAATCTTCTCAAGAATCTCGTAAGGACCAATGTATCGAGGAGATAGTTTCCCGCGTTTGCCAAATCGAACAACGCCTCTGAATGGAGAAATCTTCAAAAATACTCTATCTCCCGCCTCAAATACTAACGGTCTACGTCTGATATTGGCGTACTTTGCTTGTCGATCTTGTGCTGTCTTCATCCTCTTCTGAATGAGTTTCACCTTCTCTGTCATGTCACGAATCATATCTGGCCCAAGTTCTGGTACATCTGAGATATCATCCCAATATAGCGGAGATCTGCACTTCTTGCCATACAAAGCTTCAAACGGTGCCATTTCAATGCTCGTCTGATAGCTGTTATTGTAAGAAAATTCGCAAAGAGGTAGAGAATCTTGCCAACCAATGCAAAAATCTAGCACGACGGCTCTCAATATATCCTCTAAAGTCTGGATAGTCCGTTTTGACTGTCCGTCTGTCTGAGGATGATAAGCAGTACTCAGGTGTAAAGTCGTACCTAAGGCCTGCTGCAAACTGTGCCAAAAGTGAGAAGTAAATCGTGGATTACGATCTGATACGATAGACTTCGGCACTCCATGCAATCTGACTACCTCTCGAATATATATCTCCGCCATCTGATCTTGTCTATTCGTCATTCTGTACGGAATGAAACAAGCAGATTTGGTCAATCTGTCAGTAATGACCCAAATCGCGTCACAGCCTTTCGATGATCGAGGTAACGTCGTCACAAAATCCATGGAAATATGGTCCCATTTCCATTCAGGAATGGCTAAGCTTTGAAGTAAACCTCCGGGTTTCTTTCTTTCAGCTTTTACCTGTTGGCAGTTCAAACACTTAGACACGAATTCTGCAATGTCTGACTTCATTTGCTTCCACCAGAACTGTGTCTTCAAGTCATTGTACATTTTCCTGCCACCAGGATGAATGCTGAACCGACTACAATGTGCCTCTGTCAGAATCTGCTGTCTTAAATCTGCAACATCTGGCACAACTAGACGGTTATTCACGTACAACACATGATCTCGTACCTGATATTCTGATACATGCCCTGATCTGACCATTTGAATCGATCTCTGCACATTCTGATCGGTTCTTTGTGCTTCCTTGATCCTCATAATCAAATTGGGCTCAACTTGGATCGTAAAAAGTCGTAGTGGCTTACTATCTGTATCAAATTCTAATCCAGATGTACAGCAATTTTCAACTAACTTGTTAACACCTATCGTCGATAAGGACAAAGAACATACCTTACGACTCAAGGCATCTGCTGCTGCATTTGACTTCCCTGGATAATATTTGATTTCACAGTCAAAGTCTTTCAGAAGATCTAGCCATCTACGCTGCCTCATATTCAATTCTGATTGAGAAAATAGGTACTTTAGGCTCTTGTGATCGGAAAATATCTCAAATTTTTCGCCGTAGAGATAATGACGCCAAATCTTTAATGCAAATACGATAGCCGCCAATTCCAGATCATGAATGGGGTATCGGATCTCGTGTGGCTTCAATTGTCTCGAGGCGTATGCAATCACATGGCCTCGCTGCATAAGAACACATCCCAAACCTCAATGAGAAGCATCACAATATACAACGAAATCACCCGTACTTGAGGGTATCGTCAATACTGGAGCACTAGTCAGCCTTTTCTTCAATTCAACAAAGCTAGACTCACACTCCTCTGACCAAACAAATGGTGCATTCTTTTGTGTCAATTGAGTTATTGGCTTTGCAATACTGGAGAAATCTTGAATAAATCTACGGTAGTATCCTGCCAGACCCATGAAACTGCGTATTTCTGGTACCGAGGTCGGTCTTGGCCAATTGATCACAGCTTCCACTTTACTCGGATCAACAGAAATACCATCTCCCGAAATGATATGCCCCAAGAATACAACTCTATTCAGCCAAAATTCACATTTTGACAATTTTGCATACAGTTGCTCGTTTCTCAACGTCTGCAAGACAATTCTGAGATGCTCTGCATGCTCATTTCTGTTCTTGGAATATACCAAAATATCATCGATGAAAACAATGACAAATTCATCCAAATATTTCTGAAACACTTGGTTCATCAGGCCCATAAATACCGCAAGAGCATTGGTTAAACCAAAAGGCATGACAATAAATTCGTAATGTCCATACCTGGTTCGAAATGCTGTCTTTGGTATGTCTATATCTCGAACTCTGAGCTGATGATACCCAGAACGCAAATCAATTTTCGAATACACAGAGGATCCCTGCAACTGATCAAATAAATCATCAATCCTAGGCAAAGGATATTTATTCTTGATCGTTGCCTTGTTCAGTTGCCTGTAATCAATACATAAACGCATCGAACCATCTTTCTTTCGTACAAATAGCACCGGAGCGCCCCAAGGAGATACACTAGGTCTGATATATCCCTTGGCCAGAAGATCTTCTAACTGTGCTTTCAATTCTTTTAGTTCGATGGGTGCCATCCTATACGGAGCTCTCGAAATAGGGACGGTACCTGGTACAAGATCAATACTAAAATCTACCTCTCGCACTGGAGGTAATCCTGGGATTTCATCTGGAAAAATATCTGGAAATTCCCGTACTACTGGCAAACCCGCCAATGCCGGGCTCGACTTCTGCATATCTACAGCATAAATAAAGAAACCATATGCTCCTTTTTGTAACAATCTGTTCATAGTAAGAGCCGAAATCAAGGGAATCCGAGATCTGGAACCCTTCCCGTAGAATTTCCACTCGTCTGTCATCTCGGGTCTGAATCTGACAATCTTGTGGAAACAATCCACGGTATCTCTGTACTTCGTTAGCATGTCAATACCGACTATACAATCAAAATCAGCTAGACCCAACACTATACAATCTAGGTCAATCTCATGCCCCTCAAACTGTAGAATGCAATGTTTAACCGTAGTTACAGATATCAATCCACTTCCCAACGGATAATTAATAGATACAACCTTTAACAAAGACTCAACAGGCAATGAATGCAACAATGCAAATCGCTCCGAAATGAATGTATGCGATGCACATGTATCTATCAAGATATAAGCAGGATAACCATAAAGAGAGCAGTTACCTGCTATAACATCATCTGGTGCATCTTGTGCTTGCTCTTCGGTCAATGCAAACACTCGGGCCTGTTGCCTCGGAGGTTGACTCACCGTCTGACTACCTCGGCCTCTGGGTGGAGTCGGTGCTGGTGGAGGCTGAAAAGAGTGAACCGATGATGCCTGCCGCTCAAACTGAGGTACTGGCCCGGATGCTCGTCCAATCTGGGCTTGCTGTACACCTCTCTGTGGACAGACTTTGGCAAAATGCCCCGGTTGCCTACAAAGGTTACATCGGCCTGTAACTCCTTGGCATTGTTCAGTCGCATGCCTACCTCCACAAGAATTACAGTAGACACCTGAAGTCCTTGAACTTTGATCAAAACCAGTCTGTCTTGATCCGCTGGAGCTGGACGAACTGCTCCCAGGTCGCTTAAACTGTTTCCCCTTCGCCTTCAGCTGTTCCTTTCTGCCACTGCTACTACCGCCACTATCAAATCTTGGAGGGGGTGGAATGGTAGGTGCTGGTGGTCTCGGTATCGGAGCAACATAAGGAGCACTCCGCTGCCTCAACAATCCTGCTTCTGCACCCTTGGCTCGATTCAATGCATCCGAAAAGTTATTAGGTCTTCCCGTGTTTACCAAGGTAAAGATGTCCGGGTTCAAGCCATTTATGAATTGGTCCGCCACCGCCTCGTCACTACCTGAAACATGGGGTGCAAAACGAAGCAAAGAAGAGAATTTGGCAACGTACTCCTCAATGTTCAGTGGCCCTTGCCTCAAGTTTGCAAATTCAGCGCCTTTATCTTTACGGTAGGATACAGGAAAGAAACGCAGATAGAACTCCGTCTTGAACACTTTCCATGTAATTTCTGTACCACGTTGCTCTAGTGCTCTTCTCATGTTCAACCACCAGTTCTTGGCTATGTCTTGAAGTTGATGGCCAATGAGCTTTATTCTCTTCTCGTCACTGTACTCCAAAGAGTCTAATAACATTTCAATGTCCTCAAGCCAACTTTCGCACTCGATGGAATTCTCGGTACCTTTTAATGTGGGAGGTCGAAAGGGTTGGAATCGCTTCACCAACGTCTCCATAGGGGTCGCCGTAACATCCATAGGATCTCCGGATGTGCTCCCCTATTCTGGTGCTGTGGGTCGTAGAGATACGACTGCTCTTCTAGGAGGCATGTATCTAATAATCCAACTGATTAGTATACCAAATATACAACTGTCTCAGCCATCCTCTAGTCAGTTACCTCTGATCTAGAATCAGTTCTGATTCAGTCAATCACATGCTGAACAGAATCAAATAACAACAACATGTAATAAGGAAAGCAATAATCATGATATACTAGCATGATATAAACAAGGAAGATGACTCAATCTACCCCGCTCATGCTATTCTATCTTAGTCTAAAGGAACTATCGGCTCTGATACCACCTGTTGTGGGGACCCGGGCTCTAATTCTTTTTCTTGGGATTAAATGGATCATTCTTCTAAAACATGGGTCAATTTTTCGCTTTTACATTTAATCAAATGTAATTAAACAAGCATCAATCTTTATTTAATTTACAACATACAAACATAATATACATGTCTTATTCTGTATGTCCTTAACTAACCAGTATTAAAAGACAGTACATAATAAAAGACAACTACTGGTCCATCTGCTACGCCCGTGATCTCCACGCTAACACGATCATCTCTGTCTCGACCCAGATCCTGCCCCACCTGTTGTTATGCACACATACAGACATAACAACAGCCGGAAAACCGGTGAGAAAAAATCCCAGTATAAACATGTAAACATGCATATAAACAATCTAAACATGAAACATGCTGATATGAATGTCATTCATATATAATCATGCAATGCGAGTCTAACCATGTCTAGACGCGACTCGACTAGAACTCTAGGGATCCCGTTGTGAATAAGACGTCACTGGCTGTCACCTACCCTACCAATCGAGGTGCTGTACGTCTTATTCCTAGACTTCGGCCTGATCTGTATCCACGTCTACAAATGGGGCGGTGATCTTCCACTAAGCTGAGATATCGCCGAACATCTAGAAGTCTGCCTGATCTCCAGACTGTCCTATCTTAATGCATGAATACAAAATCTGTAAACAAGCATAATCATTCTAATGCAATGCCACATGATCTATAAACAAAGCATAGCAAGATTTGTATACAAGTTCTACAAACAAATCTATAAACAATCATAATCATATCTAGATATAAACAATAAAACAAGTATGTGATTTTGGTTGGGAAACTCAAATGTGAGCTCATTTGAGTCGTGATTCCCCAAACAAAACATGTACTATACCTTTCGTTGTCCAATCGCTGTCACGATCGCCAAGACGAATCTGAAATGGAATGTTGATATACAATATATCAATCTCTAATCTAAATCAACACATATCCAAGTCACTACGTGATCTCGATACAATTTGACGGCACAACGACGTAATTCTCGATACCGGTCAATCCAATTCTTAACAGATATCAACACTATCTCATTCTCAATCATTCTCATTCATAATCCAATACAATATCCATCCAAAACACAATAATTCTGCCCCAATAGATCATAAACCATACTGAAATTCCTAGGAAATGCATATGATATCATTTCTTTGATCCGTTTACAAATATATCATGCTCAATACGTCAAGAACACAATATAACTATCATATTCCAATTTCCCAAACATCTGAATTTCGAAACTTGTTGAAATTACATAAAACTTACATCACTTTGTAGCTAGTAACGAGAGGAGCTCAAAACCGCAGTCAGATTTGAATTTGGATATCTAAATCTTACAAAAGCACAAGTAAAGGTATAAAGAATGAAGCTTTTCCTCCCTCTGAAATCTCGATTCCTGTTGCTGAAATGAAGAAAATCGAGGCCAACTTATATATATATGCTGCATGGTTTATAACACATGGCTTATTCTTCAAAGGCCACGCATGACCGCGGGTGCAGTGACTTAAGGAGCGCGGGTGCGCCATGCTCTCGGCCACCCTATTATTTTCCATAATGCATTGACCGCGGGTGCGGTCATGTAACTACCGCGGGTGCGGTCTCAGCACCGCGGGTGCGGTATAGTTAGGACCGCGGGTGCGGTCTTGCAAACTCAAATTTGGGCACCCTACTGTCCATGCACCGCGGGTGCGGTCTAAATCTACCGCGGGTGCGGTGTTGCACATTCCAAATTTCATATTTTATCACATCGTTTCGCCCCGTCTGTTCTTATAGTTCATAAACGATTATCTACAAGACTCTTGGGCATTACATTTCTCCACTTCTGTCTATTCATATTCAATCTAGGGCATTACACTATTTTTGTTGTTGTGGATAGATTCTCTAAGATGGCACATTTTATAGCTTGTCATAAAACCGATGATGCTTCAAACATTGCGGATTTGTTCTTTAGAGAAGTCGTTAGGTTGCATGGAGTGCCTAGGACTATTGTTTCTGGTCGCGATGTTAAATTCTTGAGTTACTTTTGGAAGAATTTATGAGCTAAACTTGGCACAAAATTGTAGTTTTCTACTACTTGTTATCCTCAAAACGGATGGACAAACTTAAGTTGTCAATAGAACTTTGGCAACACCTTTGCGTGCTATTCTTAAAAAGAACTTGGATTGACATTTCTATGGACTTTATTTTTGTGTCGCCTAAGACAAAGAAGGGAAGGGATTCTATTTTTGTTGTTGTGGATAGATTCTCTAAGATGGCACATTTTATAGCTTGTCATAAAACCGATGATGCTTCAAACATTGCAGATTTGTTCTTTAGAGAAGTCGTTAGGTTGCATGGCATGCCTAGGACTATTGTTTCTGGTCGCGATGTTAAATTCTTTAGTTACTATTGGAAGACTTTATGGGCTAAACTTGGCACAAAATTGTTGTTTTCTACTACTTGTCATCCTCAAACGGATGGACAAACTGAAGTTGTCAATAGAACTTTGGGAACACTTTTGCGTGCTATTCTTAAAAATAACTTGGATTGACATTTCTATGGACTTTATTTTGGGGTTGCCTAGGACTAAGAAGGGGAGGGATTCTATTTTTGTTGTTGTGGATAGATTCTCTAAGATGACACATTTTATAGCTTGTCATAAAACCGATGATGCTTCAAACATTGCGGATTTGTTCTTCAGAGAAGTCGTTAGGTTGCATGGCATGCCTAGGACTGTTGTTTCTGGTTGCGATGTTAAAATCTTGAGTTACTTTTGGAAGACTTTATGGGCTAAACTTGGCACAAAATTGTTGTTTTCTACTACTTGTCATCCTAATACGGATGGACAAACTGAAGTTGTCAATAAAACTTTGGTAACACTTTTGCGTGCTATTCTTAAAAAGAACTTGGATTGACATTTCTATGGACTTTATTTTGGGGTGGCCTAGGACTAAGAAGGGGAGGGATTCTATTTTTGTTGTTGTGGATAGATTCTCTAAGATGCCACATTTTATAGCTTGTCATAAAACCGATGATGCTTCAAACATTGCGGATTTGTTCTCTAGAGAAGTCGTTAGGTTGCATGGAGTGCCTAGGACTATTGTTTCTGGTCGCGATGTTAAATTCTTGAGTTACTTTTGGAAGACTTTATGGGCTAAACTTGGCACAAAATTGTTGTTTTCTACTACTTGTCATCCTCAAACGGATGGACAAACTTAAGTTGTCAATAGAACTTTGGGAACACCTTTGCGTGCTATTCTTAAAAAGAACTTGGATTGACATTTCTATGGACTTTATTTTGGGGTCGCCTAAGGCAAAGAAGGGGAGGGATTCTATTTTTGTTGTTGTGGATAGATTCTCTAAGATGGCACATTTTATAGCTTGTCATAAAACCGATGATGCTTCAAACATTGCAGATTTGTTCTTTAGAGAAGTCGTTAGGTTGCATGGCATGCCTAGGACTATTGTTTCTGGTCGCGATGTTAAATTCTTTAGTTACTATTGGAAGACTTTATGGGCTAAACTTGGCAAAAAATTGTTGTTTTCTACTACTTGTCATCCTCAAACGGATGGACAAACTGAAGTTGTCAATAGAACTTTGGGAACACTTTTGCGTGCTATTCATAAAAAGAACTTGGATTGACATTTCTATGGACTTTATTTTGGGGTTGCCTAGGAATAAGAAGGGGAGGGATTCTATTTTTGTTTTTGTAGATAGATTCTCTAAGATGGCACATTTTATAGCTTGTCATAAAACCGATGATGCTTCAAACATTGCGGATATGTTCTTTAGAGAAGTCGTTAGGTTGCATGGCGTGCCTAGGACTATTGTTTCTGATCGCGATGTTAAATTCTTGAGTTACTTTTGGAAGACTTTATGGGCTAAACTTGGCACAAAATTGTTGTTTTCTACTACTTGTCATCCTCAAACGGATGGACAAACTGAAGTTGTCAATAAAATTTTGGGAACACTTTTGCGTGCTATTCTTAAA
Source organism: Primulina eburnea (assembly GCF_022965805.1). NCBI lineage: Eukaryota > Viridiplantae > Streptophyta > Magnoliopsida > Lamiales > Gesneriaceae > Primulina > Primulina eburnea. Next base: position 22,612,776 of record NC_133112.1, read on the forward strand.
AAGAACTTGGATTGACATTTCTATGGACTTTAATTTGGGGTCGCCTAGGACTAAGAAGGGGAGGGATTCTATTTTTGTTGTTGTGGATAGATTCTCTAAGATGGCACATTTTATAGTTTGTCATAAAACCGATGATGCTTCAAACATTGCGGATTTGTTCTTAAGAGAAGTGGTTAGGTTGCATGGCATGCCAAGGACTATTGTTTCTGGTCGCGATGTTAAATTCTTGAGTTACTTTCGGAAGACTTTATGGGCTAAACTTGGCACAAAATTGTTGTTTTCTACTACTTGTCGTCCTCAAACGGATGGACAAACTGAAGTTGTCAACAGAACTTTGGGAACACTTTTGCGTGCTATTGTTAAAAAGAACTTGGATTGACATTTCTATGGACTTTATTTTGGGGTTGCCTAGTACTAAGAAGGGGAGGGATTCTATTTTTGTTGTTGTGGATAGATTATCTAATATGGCACATTTTATAGCTTGTCATAAAATCGATGATGCTTCAAACATTGCGGATTTGTTCTTTAGAGAAGTCGTTAGGTTGCATGGAGTGCCTAGGACTATTGTTTCTGGTCGCGATGTTAAATTCTTGAGTTACTTTTGGAAGACTTTATGGGCTAAACTTGGCACAAAATTGTAGTTTTCTACTACTTGTTATCCACAAACGGATGGACAAACTTAAGTTGTCAATAGAACTTTGGGAACACCTTTGCGTGCTATTCTTAAAAAGAACTTGGATTGACATTTCTATGGACTTTATTTTGAGGTCGCCTAGGACTAAGAAGGGGAGGGATTCTATTTTTGTTGTTGTGGATAGATTCTCTAAGATGGAACATTTTATAGCTTGTCATAAAACCGATGATGCTTCAAACATTGCGGATTTGTTCTTAAGAGAAGTGGTTAGGTTGCATGGCATGCCAAGGACTATTTTTTCTGGTCGCGATGTTAAATTCTTGAGTTACTTTTGGAAGACTTTATGGGCTAAACTTGGCAAAAAATTGTTGTTTTCTACTACTTGTCGTCCTCAAACGTGTAATGCCCGAGATTTAATATCGTGTCAATTACGATTATTGATTCTTAATCAAGACGATTATTAAAGGGCTAACCAGGAAACGAATTAAAAGTCTGTTGGTGAAATCGTGGGTGCGAGAGCCGAAGGTCTCGCGGATATGCGCGAAGATTGGCGCGCACATGCGCGAGCAGGGCAGGAGCTCATGGTGCCAAACAGAAAGGTTGGGCCATGTGCGCGATTATATGCGCGCACATGCGCGAGAGTTCCAGGAAGGGTGGCGCACATGCGCGGCAGAAGGCGCGCATATGCGCGAGGGTGGCCGAGAGTTGCGAAGAAAACGTCGCGCACATGCGCGAAGGATTGGCGCGCATATGCGCGAGCTGCCGAGCAAGCTAAGCACGAGACCAGTAGGTCTCGCGCATATGCGCCGATGATGTCGCGCATATGCGCGAGACGTGTTGCACGTTGGGTGTGCCACTCGGCCTTATGCATGTTCGTGTATATATATATACATGCAATAATTCTTCAGAAACGAAAAGGGGAAGAATCGAGAAATCGAAACCAACTTCACATTTGATGTTAGATTTCAATCGTTCGATCAATCTGTCCGTCTGATTTTAAATCCGACTTCGGTACCGAGTTCCTAGCGACGTAGGCTACAACTGGACGTAAGTTTTGCTACGTTTTGATATGATTTGAAATTATGGTATTGTCAGAATCTGATATGATTCATATATGATGTTCTTGGCATGTTAGACATCGTATAATTGAAACCAGACTGAGGAACAGATACCATATGAAATTATTATGAATTTCGGAGTTGAATTGATATCAGAATTGAGTTGTTATTGATTATGAGATGTGAGAATTGATATCTGACTGATATGATATGACTGGATATATTGAGATTATACCGTTATGTTGTTGAAACAGAATTTGATTAAATTCTGATTATATCCAGTATTGATTGGGTAATGTATTGATACCGTACCCTCGATATTGTTATTGTCAGACTGAGTATTAACAGGCTTGGGGTTCGAGACGTCGACAGAGTCAGAATATCAGAAAGAAAGGTATAAATTAATGTTGTGTGGGGATTGCACAACTCGAGTGTGGTTTGGCTCGAGTCTCCCTAAATCACATACTTAGTTTATTACATTGATATTTGTAATTGTTGAGATTGATGTTTGTAGTCCATTGATTTATAGCAACTGCATGTATTGACTGCTGAATTGTTTAGTCATTGGCTGAGTTGCCTAGTCACTGACTGATTCGTCTAGCTATTGGCTGTTTCGCCTAGCTATTGGCTGATTCGCTTATTTATTGACTGATTCGTCTATTTATTGACTGATTCGTCTATCTATTGACTGATTCGTCTAGCTATCGGCTGTTTCGCCTAGCTATTGGCTGATTCGCTTAAATCTTGACTGAGTCGTCAATTCTGTGGCTGTTTCGCCCAGACATCGGGATCCCTAGGATAGAGTTGAGTCGAGTCTGAGACGACGCGTCAGTGGAGTCGAGTCTGAGACGACGCGTCGGTTGAGTTGAGTCTGATATGACATGTTGATTTACATTGTTTATGCCATTCATGATTATTGAATGTTTGATATTGATTTATGTATTCTGATTTGATACAGGTTAAGAATATTTCTTATATATGCTGTCGTATATGCTTTTATATGATTACATGTTTACATGGTTTATACTGGGATATTTATATCTCACCGGAGTTATCCGGCTGTTGTCTTGTTTTGTATGTGTGCATGACAACAGGTGGGGCAGGTTCAGGGTCAAGAAAAGAAAGAGGCTGGACTAGATAGCGTGGAGATCCGGGCTTCGAAGCAACTTAGGATTCAGCACTGATATGTAGTTGAACCTAGTTGAATCCTTGTAGATAATACAGGATGTGTAGGTTTATGTTTAATATGTAATTTGAATTTAATTACATTACGTTTCCGCTTTGTATATTAAAAGAAAAATTTTTAGACCCTGTTTATAATTGATTAATTAGTCCCAATGATGATTAAGAACTTGATTAGCATCCGGGTCCCCACAACAGGTGGTATCAGAGCTGTAGGTACTAGAACTGTGGCTTCTTGAGATTGAGATAGAAGAGGATAGTGAGCGGGGTCTTTCCTTGCTTGTGAATGCTAGCATGCTTACTGCTTTATATAATACATGTTACTTGATTTATCTGATTTGATTTTGTAATATGTATTATTGGGCACGAATCTGAATTGATTCTCGATCAGCAGTAAGATGATCGGGAGGGAGATTGAATTGAAACAGATGTGTTGGATTGGGTCACTAATCCTTTTGAGTTTCAGATATGCCTCCTAGACGAATTCCAGAACAGGGTAGTACATCGAATCCTCCAATGGATGTCACTCCTACTCCAATGGAAACGTTACTGAAACGATTTCAGTCATTTCATCCGCCGACTTTGAAAGGAACAGAGAATGCTGTAGAATGCAAGAGTTGGCTTGGGGATATAGAAATGCTTTTTGACTCCTTGGAGTATACAGATGAGAAGAGAGTGAAATTAATTGGACACCAGTTGCACGATGTTGCCAAGGACTGGTGGATTACGAGAAAGAGAGCCTTCGAGCATAGAGGTACGACGATCACCTGGAATATGTTAGAACTGAATTTTATCAACGATTCTTTCCCGTATCGTACAGAAAAGACAAGGGGGCAGAGTTTGCCAATCTAAAGCAGGGACAGATGAACATAGAGGAGTATGTATCTAAGTTCTCCTCTTTACTGAAATTTGCTCCATATGTGGAGGATAGCGAAGAAGCTACTGCTGACCAGTTCATCAATGGCCTGAACCCCGATATTTTTACATTGGTGAACACCGGGCGACCCAATAACTTTGCTGATGCCATGAATAGAGCAAAGGGCGCTGAGGCGGGCCTGATAAGGCAGAGAGGAGCTGCATTTGTGCCTCAAGAATGGAGACCACCGCAACCACTTTCCAGATTCGAGAGTGATAGTAGTGGTGGAAAGAAAGAATTTCTGAAGGTTAGAGGAAAGCAGTTTAAGAAGTCTAGCGGCAGTTCCTCTAGTTCTAGTGGTCCCCAACAGAGTTATACTGGAGCTTACTGCATAAATTGTGGAGGGAGACATTCCACTGAGCAATGCCAAGGAGTACTTGGTAGTTGCCACTTCTGCAAACAACAGGGACATTTTGCCAGAGTATGTCCGCAGAGGGTTTCCCAAAGATCCCAGGAAGCCGAACCATCTGGATCAGCGGCACAGTGGAGTAGACGATCAGCTGCTGTTCCTTCATTTCAGCCAGCACCATCTCAGTCACAGCAGAGGCCAGGAGGAAGCCAGACAGTTGGCCAGCCTCGTAGACAGCAGGCCAGAGTATTTGCTTTGACCGAGGAGCAGGCTCAGGAAGCACCAGATGACAATGTTGCAGGTAACTGATTTGTTTGATTATCCTGCATATGTATTGAGGGATACCGGTGCTTCACATATTTTTATTTCTGAAAAATTTGCATTGATCCATGCATTATCTGTTGAATCCCTAGTTACTGTAGTATGTGTTTCTGTTCCTTTGAGAAAAGATCTGGTATCAGTGAGTTCTGTTAAATCTGGTATACTACAGTAGGATAAGAATGAGATCGAGTTAGAATATATGGTAGCTAGTATTGTACCAATGATGTCTGAGTTTGGGACTGCATTACGGATATTGATATGCGGATCAAGTACAGAGCTACCCTAGATTAATTTTAGAAGGGGGTGAGAATTGAACCTGAGATGGCCAAGGGATGAATATTGTACGATAAGGATTCTAGATTGAGAATTCCTTTGATAATTCGTACTAGCTATGATTCGATTAGTACAGAAAGGAGCAGAATGACTCCTTATGTCTTCAGTTGATTTACTGAAATTGAGTCTATCATTGGCTGATTTACCAATGATATGAAAGTTAGTAATGTTTTCCCCTGATAAGATTTCAGATCTGAGGTCAGTCAGAGAGATTGAGTTATTCGTGCTTAGTTGACCAAGGTGAATATCAGTGTCAGATATTTGCGGTTTTATGAGTTTAGCAGATCGGTACTAATGAGTGATGTCTTGAATCCGACTGAATAATGTTGCTATTCTGAATTCGGGTTTGAATCAGATAGAAGACAGTGTTGGTGGAAACAAATGAAAGCTGATATTGCTGAATTTGTAGCCAAATATCTAAATTGCCAACAGATGAAGGCTGAGAAAATGAAACCCGAAGGACTATTACAGAGTTTGACTATTCCTGTAAGGAAAGGAGATCACAATTCCCTGAATTTTGTAATGAGATTACTGAGATCCTCCCGAGGTTGTGATGCGATTTGGGTTGTGATTGATCGATTGACCACTTCGCATGCCTTATTCAATACAAGATGATGTACCGATATGACCAGATGACTGAAATTTATGTCAGATGAGTGATCAGACTGCATAGAGTGCCAAAGTCGATTGTAGTAGACCGTGATTTTTGGTTGATATCGTACGTTGGACAGAGTTTGCAGTAGGCTTTAGGTATAAAGTTACCTTTTAGTACCGCAATCATCCACAGACCGAGGGATAGTCTGAGCAGACGATCCTGACATTGGAGGATATTTTGAAAGCAGTAGTGTTTGATTTTAGCACTAGATGGCAAGAAGCAGTGCCATTTGATGAGTTTTCGTACCATCATAACTATCAGACGTGTATTGAAATAACTTCTTTCGAAGTATTGCACGAAAAGAGGTGTCGATTCCCTCTTTAATGAAAGATATCTCTGAGGTTCCTGAGATTGAACCTGACATGATCAGAGATATGACTGAAAGAATGAAGTTGAGTCAGAAGAAAATGAAGGCAGCCCAAGATAGACAAGCCGAATATGCCAACGTCGGAAGATGACTGTTGGTAACTGAGACCAACGATCGAATATATCGTTGATTAAGATAAATAGATTCGATAACAGCTGATGAAGTTGAGTTGTTACGAACTATTGATTAATGTATACGGATGTTGTATAGCCAGTACGGTGAGATGGATTTCAGAATAGATTCATTAAGAGAAGAATTGGATTTAAGCTCTGTATACATTTCTTCTGCTATATCTGAATTGAATGTTTATGAGTTCGAGGACGAACTCAGATTTAAGAAGGGGAGAAATGTAATGCCCGAGATTTAATATCGTGTCAATTACGATTATTGATTCTTAATCAAGACGATTATTAAAGGGCTAACCAGGACACGAATTAAAAGTCTGTTGGTGAAATCGTGGGTGCGAGAGCCGAAGGTCTCGCGCATTTGCGCGAAGATTGGCGCGCACATGCGCGAGCAGGGCAGGAGCTCATGGTGCCAAACAGAAAGGTTGGCGCATGTGCGCGATTATATGCGCGCACATGCGCGAGAGTTCCAGGAAGGGTGGCGCACATGCGCGGCAGAAGGCGCGCATATGCGCGAGGGTGGCCGAGAGTTGCGAAGAAAACGTCGCGCACATGCGCGAAGGATTGGCGCGCATATGCGCGAGCTGCCGAACAAGCTAAGCACGAGACCAGTAGGTCTCGCGCATATGCGCCGATGATGTCGCGCATATGCGCGAGACGTGTTGCACGTTGGGTGTGCCACTCGGCCTTATGCATGTTCGTGTATATATATATACATGCAATAATTCTTCAGAAACGAAAAGGGGAAGAATCGAGAAATCGAAACCAACTTTACATTTGATGTTAGATTTCAATCGTTCGATCAATCCGTCCGTCTGATTTTAAATCCGACTTCGGTAACGAGTTCCTAGCGACGTAGGCTACAACTGGACGTAAGTTTTGCTACGTTTTGATATGATTTGAAATTATGGTATTGTCAGAATCTGATATGATTCATATATGATGTTCTTGGCATGTTAGACATCGTATAATTGAAACCGGACTGAGGAACAGATACCATATGCAATTATTATGAATTTCGGAGTTGAATTGATATCAGAATTGAGTTGTTATTGATTATGAGATGTGAGAATTGATATCTGACTGATATGATATGACTGGATATATTGAGATTATACCGTTATGTTGTTGAAACAGAATTTGATTAAATTCTGATTATATCCAGTATTGATTGGGTAATGTATTGATACCGTACCCTCGATATTGTTATTGTCAGACTGAGTATTAACAGGCTTGGGGTTCGAGACGTCGACAGAGTCAGAATATCAGAAAGAAAGGTATAAATTAATGTTGTGTGGGGATTGCACAACTCGAGTGTGGTTTGGCTCGAGTCTCCCTAAATCACATACTTAGTTTATTACATTGATATTTGTAATTGTTGAGATTGATGTTCGTAGTCCATTGATTTATAGCAACTGCAAGTATTGACTGCTGAATTGTTTAGTCATTGGCTGAGTTGCCTAGTCACCGACTGATTCGTCTAGCTATCGGCTGTTTCGCCTAGCTATTGGCTGATTCGCTTATTTATTGACTGATTCGTCTATTTATTGACTGATTCGTCTATCTATTGACTGATTCGTCTAGCTATCGGCTGTTTCGCCTAGCTATTGGCTGATTCGCTTAAATCTTGACTGAGTCGTCAATTCTGTGGCTGTTTCGCCCAGACATCGGGATCCCTAGGATAGAGAGGAGTCGAGTCTGAGACGACGCGTCAGTGGAGTCGAGTCTGAGACGACGCGTCGGTTGAGTTGAGTCTGATATGACATGTTGATTTACATTGTTTATGCCATTCATGATTATTGAATGTTTGATATTGATTTATGTATTCTGATTTGATACAGGTTAAGAATATTTCTTATATATGCTGTCGTATATGCTTTTATATGATTACATGTTTACATGGTTTATACTGGGATATTTATATCTCACCGGAGTTATCCGGCTGTTGTCTTGTTTTGTATGTGTGCATGACAACAGGTGGGGCAGGTTCAGGGTCAAGAAAAGAAAGAGGCTGGACTAGATAGCGTGGAGATCCGGGCTTCGAAGCAACTTAGGATTCAGCACTGATATGTAGTTGAACCTAGTTGAATCCTTGTAGATAATACAGGATGTGTAGGTTTATGTTTAATATGTAATTTGAATTTAATTACATTACGTTTCCGCTTTGTATATTAAAAGAAAAATTTTTAGACCCTGTTTATAATTGATTAATTAGTCCCAATGATGATTAAGAACTTGATTAGCGTCCGGGTCCCCACAAAAGGGATGGACAAACTGAAGTTGTCAATAGAACTTTTGGAACACTTTTGCGTGCTATTGTTAAAAAGAACTTGGATTGACATTTCTATGGACTTTATTTTGGGGTTGCCTAGTACTAAGAAGGGGAGGGATTCTATTTTTGTTGTTGTGGATAGATTCTCTAAGATGGCACATTTTATAGCTTGTCATAAAACCGATGATGCTTCAAACATTGCGGATTTGTTCTTTAGAGAAGTCGTTAGGTTGCATGGAGTGCCTAGGACTCTTGTTTCTGGTCGCGATGTTAAATTCTTGAGTTACTTTTGGAAGACTTTATGGGCTAAACTTGGCACAAAATTGTAGTTTTCTACTACTTGTGTAATGCCCAAGAATTAATCACTGTAATTAACGATGATTGAATTATCAGTTCATGTGTAATGGACCAATCGGGATACCGAGAGGAGTATTTAGCATGAAATGGTGAAGGTGAGGCCGAGGGGACACCGCACCCGCGGCCTAGGAAGCACCGCACCCGCGGTTGTGCTTCGTGAAATATTGTGCATCGAGACCGTAGGGTGACCGCACCCGCGGTTCTTACGAGACCGCACCCGCGGTGCAAGACCGCACCCGCGGTGCAGCAACGACCGCACCCGCGGTGTTGCGTGTTGTGCGGAAAATGAGCCACTTGCCATGATGCATGCGCTAGTTGTCTAGATATATATATAGACATGCAAGTTGGTTTTCAAAACATAAAATCGAGAGACGCCTTTTCTGAGAAATCCGTCTGTCTGATTTTGAATCCGACTTCGGTATTGAGTTCCTGGCAACGTAGGCTACAACTGGACGTAAGTTTTACTACGTTTTGACATGTTTTAGAATTATGATATTGTCAGAATTGAATGGAATTCATATATGATGTTCTTGACATATTAGACATCGTAGAATCGAAGTCAGATTAAGAAACGGACTGATTATGATATTGTTATGAATTTTCTGGGGTATAGTGATTTATACCGGACAGATTTGAATTGTGACGGGATTACGGATTGTATTGGATATGAGTTATGGATTGTAACTATTATCTGTTGAATTGGTATTGACGGGGATATTGAAATTGTACCGTTATACCGTTGATTTGAATTAAATCCAGATTCATCAGATTGTTATTGAGTTGAACGGTATATTGACCTGAGATTATTGATATTGTCATTGCCAGACAGGCTGTGAGTTCAGGACATCGACTGAGCCAGAAACCGACGAAAGAAAGGTATAAGTCAATGTGGTATTGGGAGATCGACTTGAGTCGGATTAGACTTGAGTTTCCCTAAATCACATACTTTACTTTATTGCATTGATATTTGCATTGATTTGACTGATGTACTTGTTCTCTTGACTATAGATAGCAGGTATCAGATGAGTTATCTTGTGACCGAAGTTCCTGATAGTGGTGGAATCGCCACGGGAACATTGCACGATGTCTCAAGATAATGATATTAGCGATAGAGCTACAGTCCATGACGGATAGGTCAGGACTCCAGATGTTTGGTTATATCGAGTAATAGGAATTGGAATTCTTCTATTACGGAATTCGATATAGGAACACCGGATATGGTTATATCGAGTAATAGGAACAGAGTTCCTTCTATTACGGAATTCGATATAGGAACACCACATTTGGAAACCGGGATCCCTAGACTAGGATTGAGTCTAGTCTGAATTGTATAATTGTAATTATGTTTCAGATTTGGATACATATTACTATTACCTGATTACATGCTTTATATTTGTTTATATGATTGCATGTTTCGTTGATTTATACTGGGATTTATTCTCACTGGAGTTATCCGGCTGTTGTCTTGTCTGTATGTGTACATGACAACAAGTGGGAAAGGATCAGGGTCCAGGAGATGAGGAGAGATCGTGATTAGAGTGGAGGCTCCTGACTTGGATTAGAGATAGGGTTGGACACTTGACATTAGTTGTTAAACCTTAGTTTATTTTGAATGCATGCAGTACAGGACTTGTATTGTATTTTATACTGATATGTATATGAGTTTGATGTCACAACGTTCCGCATTTTAAAAAAAATTTAGACCCTGTTTTAATTGATTAATTAGTCCCAATTATGATTAAGAACTTGATTAGCGTCCGGGTCCCCACAAGTTATCCTCAAACGGATGGACAAACTTAAGTTGTCAATAGAACTTTGGGAACACCTTTGCGTGCTATTCTTAAAAAGAACTTGGATTGACATTTCTATGGACTTTATTTTGGGGTCGCCTAAGACAAAGAAGGGGAGGGATTCTATTTTTGTTGTTGTGGATAGATTCTCTAAGATGGCACATTTTATAGCTTGTCATAAAACCGATGATGCTTCAAACATTGCGGATAAGTTCTTTAGAGAAGTCGTTAGGTTGCATGGCATGCCTAGGACTATTGTTTCTGGTCGCGATGTTAAATTCTTGAGTTACTTTTGGAAGACTTTATGGGCTAAAATTGGCACAAAATTGTTGTTTTTCTACTTGTCATCCTCAAACGGATGGAAAAACTGAAGTTGTCAATAAAACTTTGGGAACACTTTTGTGTGCTATTCTTAAAAAGAACTTGGATTGACATTTCTATGGACTTTATTTTGGGGTCGCCTAGGACTAAGAAGGGGAGGGATTCTATTTTTGTTGTTGTAAATAGATTCTCTAAGATGGCACATTTTATAGCTTGTCATAAAACCGATGATGCTTCAAACATTGCGGATTTGTTCTTAAGAGAAGTTGTTAGGTTGCATGGCATGCCAAGGACTATTGTTTCTGGTCGCGATGTTAAATTCTTGAGTTACTTTTGGAAGACTTTATGTGTAATGCCCAAGAATTAATCACTGCAATTAACGATGATTGATTTATCATTTCATGTGATTATGACGGGATTAATCGGGACACCGAGAAATGTATTCAGAAATAAAATTATGAAAGATATGAGCATGCCAGACCACACCCGCGGTAAGGGGAGGACCGCACCCGCGGTGGTGCTACGGGAATTTGAAAGAATCGATACCGAAGGGTGACCGCACCCGCGGTGTTAACATTACCGCACCCGCGGTGCAGTACCGCACCCGCGGTCTCGACAGGTACCGCACCCGCGGTCTAAGCTTTCGGGAAAAAGAAAGGATAGACATTGCATGAGCGCACCTGCGCTCCTTACACTACCGCACCCGCGGTGCAACGTGTGTTGCGGAAATTGTGACACCTCATGACATGCATGCGTTGATATATATAGTGCTGTAATTCCTTCGAAATTCATTCAGAATTGAGGAAAAGGGTCGAAGCTTTGGCACGAGAAATCCTTACGCCTTTATCTTTCAATCCATCCGTCTGAATTTGAATCCGACTTCGGTATCGTGTTCCTAGCAACGTAGGCTACAACTGGACGTAAGTTTTACTACGTTTTGACATGCTTTGAAATTATGATATTGTCATAATTGAATGGAACTCATATATGTTGTGCTTGACATAGTAGACATCATAGAATCGAAGTCAGATTAAGAAACGGACTGATTATGGAATTGTTATGATTTTTGGAGTAGTTTTGGAGTCGAGTTGATATCAGAATTGAGTTGTTATTGAGTAGGAGATATTAGAATTAATATCTGTTTGATATGGTATGGTTGGGTATATTGATATTATACCGTTGTACCATCAATATTGAAGTAAGTTAAGTATTGAGCAGAACAGATTTGATTCCACAGGTGTATTGATATTATACTCCTCGATATTGTTCTTGTCAGATCGATATTGACAGGTTTTGAGTTCGAGACTTCGACATAGCCAGAATATCAGAAAGAAAGGTATAAATTAATGTTGAGTTGGGATTGCACAACTCGAGTGAGGTTTGACTCGAGTTTCCCTAAATCACATACTTTTATTTATTGCATTGATATTTGCAATTGATGAGACTTATGATTGTAGTCTATTGATTTATAGCAATTATATGATAAGATTGATATTTGTAGTCTATTGATTTATAGCTACTGCATGTGATGACTGCTGATTCGCCAGTCATCTACTGCTTTGCTTAGATACTGAATGCATGTATTGATTACTGAGTCGTTGAGTCACCGGCTGATTCGTCGGGTTATTGACTGATTCGTCATATTATAGGCTGATTCGTCTGGTTATTGGCTGATTCGCCTAATTACTGGCTGATTCGTCGGGTTATTGACTGAGTCGTCAATTTTGCGGCTGATTCGCCCAGACACTGGAGATATTAATTATATCGATGCCGTTTAGGGATTGATTCATTCCTATCGACTGAGATTCGATATAATTTGATGCGAACGTGGACGTCCCAAGGAAAGCATGGGATCCTTTGCAGTTGCCGGAGGGACCAATCACGAGGGGTCGACTAAAGAGATTCAAGGAGGCGCTACAAGGAGTCATGAGCAAGCCGGAAGAGGTCATGATGCATGGGAGTACGTTTGGAGGCCAACGGAAAGTCATTCAAGCATTGAGGTTGCTGACCGAGTCTGGACGGACCTGTACACGGACCTACACACGGGGTCCGTGTCCTTTACAAGCTGGGATGAGTTTTTACAGTGGCTCCACGGAAGCGAAGACAGTGCCTACACGGACCCGCACACGGAGGCGAGCACGGGGTCCGTGTCCCTTGTTTTCGACTGAAGAGTTTTACAGTATGTACACGGACCCTGACACGGAGGTCTACACGGGGTCCGTGTCCTATGTTTTCTGCGCGAATTTCTTTCCTTTTCTAGAGTTTTATTATTTTTGGAGACTAGATTTCTTGATATCTTTTGATACATAGACTATGTTGGACGAATTTTTACACACAATACAGATATTATTTTGAGTTTATCAAACTTGTGAGAATTTTCTCTCAACTTTTCAAAGCTTTTTTAGCTTTGTCAAATCAAATCAAACTTATCAAAGTTTTTAACTTTGTGGCGTTTGTCGGTCGTTGCTTGTGCGGATTGTCGTAGGCGAAGTTCTTCGAAGGTTCGTATATTTTTCGATTGTTTATCCTCGTGTTTATTTGTTGCTAAACTCTAGCTAGTTTAGAGGTGAATATCACACAATACTTGAATCAAAAGATCGGGAAAGCACACGGATCTTAATATCGTAATTGAATAGAGGGTGCGATTTATTTTTAATCGTGTTTGCTATTTATTCGTGTCAAGATTCACATCATTTGGTATCAGAGCTTTAGGTTTATTGAATTCAAGTAAATTATCTTGTTCTTAAATTGCAGATCTGTATTATCTATTCGTTTATTTTCAGATCTGTTTTGTTCTATCGTTCTTCGTAATTTTTTCGTGAATCTGTGATTCTCGAAATTTGTTGGTGACTTTTTTTTTGGGATTTTCGAGTAGTACTCAAGCCAAAAAAAATTAAAAATAAAAAAAATACAAAAATTCCGAAAATTCACCATTATTTCATTTTGATATCTTGTTCTATTTTCTTTAGAGAGTCATATTTAATTGTCTCTCACAGTCAAAAAAAAAAAAAAAATTCATATTCGAATTTCTTGTCTACACAGTCCAAGTGAGTCGGTCGCATTTGTTCACAAGTTTGAACCTTGATTGTTTGATACCCCAAATACAAAGCTTGAGCACACTTTTGAGAGTACTATCAAATTCGAGTGGAAACATTTGAGTGTGAGTGTTATTTCTTTGGAGTGACTAGTGAGTATTTGTTGTGAGCAAAAAAAATAAGAGAGGAGAGACGAGTGAATTTCTTTGGAGTGACCGGTGAGCTTTTGGGTGATGAGTTATTTGTTTTCTACTAACATTTTCTTGCAGGTACAATTCTAAGAATTAGATGGAGAAGGAGGTAGGAGATAATTCGAACCCGGGTCATCTAAGTTCCCACTGGAGGCGTTGTTTGGGGATTTTAGTAGGATGATGACGACCCAAATGGAGTCGTTGCATGAGAGGTTGGGTAAACTTGAGGTTAGTGTTAGTGGGGGTAAACCTAAGCCTAGGGATTTGGGTAGAGATGACGAGGAGTATGATCTAGGAGGAGGCGATGAGAGTCAAAATGAGAATTGGGGTAGGAATGGAAGAGATAGAGGATTTGGTAGAGGAAGAAGGGAGGCCATGCGGGGTAGGTATGAGGAGACTAGGGAAGATGGTCACATGGGTAGTATTAAGATGAAAATCCCTTCATTCCATGGGAAATCTGACCCGGAGGCGTACCTAGAATGGGAAAAGAGGGTAGAGTTCGTATTTGAATGTCACCACCACTCCGAACAAAAGAAGGTGAGGTTGGCGGTGGTTGAGTTCTTAGACTATGCTCTCATTTGGTGGGATCAATTAGTGACCACTAAAAAAAAGTATAATGAGAGACCCATTGAATCTTGGGATGAAATGAAGAGTGTAATAAGGAAGAGGTTTGTACCTAACCACTATTATAGAGAGATGTTTAAGAGGTTACAAACTTTGAGGCAAGGATTGAAGAGTGTTGAGGACTACTATAAGGAGATGGAAGTACTCATGATTAGGGCAAATACTGAGGAGGATAATGAAGCAACTATGGCTCGTTTTCTTTGTGGTTTGAACAGGGAGATCCAAGATCAAGTGGAGCTTCGGCACTACTTAGAGCTAGACGAGATGGTGCAAATGGCCATTAAAGTGGAGCAACAACTCAAGAGGCGAGGAGTTGGCCGCACCAATCAAACCGGAGGTGCATCTTCTTCTTGGCGCCCAAATGCGGCCAAGCGAGATGATAGCAAAGTGGTGACCAAGCCTAAGTTTGAACCAAAACAAGAGACACCTAGGCATGGAGTACAAGGTAAATCTGAAATTCCTACTACTCGTTCTTGTGACACCCTGACCCGTAACATTAAAAATACAGCGGAAATAAAATTTTCTTTTAAAATATGGAAGGAGTTTCAAAATACATTTCATAAAAATATTTACAAAATAATCACATGATCATTCAAATGACGTAACAAAATACAAAAATATCATTAGTGTGATCATGTTACAAAATGATACAAAACAATGTTCCTTCCAACGGTGTATGCATATGACTCCCATCCTCGATCACTGTCCTGGTCGGTCACTCTTATCTGCATCACATGACAATAACTGAAATGAGAATAATGTTAGAGTAGGTGCACGTCGAGCCAAGTGTTGGCCGAGTGTTCACAATGAAACTCTATGTATAAACGATCTTTATTTTAATAATATTTGAATTTATTAATTTGGCGCATCTTTATCTTTATACCCATGCTAGTTGCATAGATAAAGTCGTTGAATATACAAATAGTAGAAAGAATATGAGATGCTCATATGATGAGTATCATGAAACTCATATTTGGAATACTGTATATTCTAAACCGTTCCTAGTCGATTCAGCCGCCACTAAGAAGGATAAAGGCCGCTCGAGTTAGAGACTAGTATCTGCGATGTGAGTACCATGTTTCATTAGTAGGGGACATTGTGATGTCCGAGCATGCAGATAGGTGCTCCTGGTAGAGTGCACTGAACAACCCTCTGTAAAGGACTTTCCAAGTGGTTCTCACTTATCGAGTGGAAAAGTCCTAGTTTATGGTTGTACACCATTAGTCCTTATGACCCGGGACAACATTGAGACTCTATGTGCTAGCGTTTCACTTTGGCTTGTTTACCGACTCTTTTGGGGTCATCAGGTGGCAAGGTTGGGTGTTGGGGCGAAACATATAGGAGTCGATGCATTGTAGTCGGGGATTCACCGCTTACCTACGGGTATGGATATCCTATGTGTTTATCATGTATGTGTGGGTTGAAAGCTCTGATCAGAGTATGGTGGTAATTATGAAAGGGGTTTCATAGATTACACCATCGATGCAACCACAACATGACACATAGTATCGATTCATTGACAACTCTCGATAGACCAATAGTTGTCGAATCGGTCGGGATATATGAGTTGAAGGGACCGTACTGTACGCTAACCATAATTGAATGGTTCTTGCAGGCACTATCATGTGATACCTAGGGAATCACGTAAGCGATGCTGCTAGGCGCTTAACGTGATTGGTTGGGTACTATCAGACTTGAGTTCTGACGTTCTTACTATCAAGGAGTTGATAAGTAAGAATGGAGCAATTGGGGTATGCTCGAATAAAGACATGTTTAGTCCGAATCACATTGAGATGTGAACCCACGGCTAGTTGTATCAATGAACCATTGAGGGCCACACAAGTACTTGCTTAGTAAATCCCGAAGAGAAGTAAAATAGTTCAATGTGTTGAACGGCTTATAAATGTGTTTATAAGCGTAAAGAAAAATTAGAAGTATGACTTCTATGAGAGAAATATAAATTTTAATTAATGGAAGTGTTCCTAAGATTAAAATTTGGCCAAGTAAATAATGTAGTTGAAAATTGTGATTTTCATAAACATTATTGTGGACTAAATTAAATTAATTCAAGTGTTGAATTAATTAAACACTAGTAGACCTAGTAGAGTCTAAATAATTAAATTAATTCAAGTGTTGAATTAATTAAATAATATTGAGTCTTGTAGAGCTCAATTTAAATAATTATTTAACTAGTGGGACTTGAGTAAAATCAAGTAATATTTAATTAATCTCAAATGTGTTTGAGATAATAAAATTTAGTCTATGGTTTTTAATGTGTTAAAAACCATATAATATATAAGTGAGACATGTAGGGATTGCATGCTTGGGAGGTGAAGAGCCTTGATTACTTTTTATTAAAATATTCAAAAGGCATGCAACTTTTGAGAGACAACTTTTCACAATACCTAGGCTATTCTCCCACTCTCCCTAACACATCACTTGGCCGAAATCTCTCAAGGATTTTTCTCTCATTTTTCTTCCATTTTGTTCTTCATTTTGGAGAGCAAAAATCATTCTCTTTGAAAAATCCTCAAGTTTTTCTAGTGCAAAACTTGAGGGGATTTACATAGCTAAGTGGTGGGCCTTATTCTTGAAGAGGAAGAAGGTGTGCTTGTAGATTTGTCTACCAAAGAAGAGCTAAAGTATTCATACTTTAGTTGGAGCCATTTCATCAACTCTAAGGAGTTGATAAGTAAATCCTTTAATCATCCTATGCATGGTTTTAGTTTTTGTAAATATTACACAAAACATTTGAGGGGGCCGAAAATTCTTGATAAAAATTTTAATTTTTCGCTTCCGTTGCGTTTCCGGCCTCCGTAACCGGTCCGCTTTCAAGTGGTATCAGAGCTATGGTTACGGTTTTTGTGTAATATTTGCATAATATTATGTTGAGATCGATTTCTAACCGTTTGAGATTTTTTTGTGCAAGAAAACTCAAGGACCGAAATTTTGAAAAACAAAAAAAAAATATTTTTAGGGGCTGCCCGAGGGCTGCCCGAGGGGCTGCCCGAAAATTTCGGGCAGCCGAGGGGCAGCCCAAGGGGCTGCCCGAAATGCTTCGGTTTTTAATAAAAAAAAATTTTTTTTGTTGTTGCCGGAATCCGGCGACGGAGCTCCGGCGACGACGATGACGACTAGGTTTTCCAAAAATGTTTTGGACAATCTTAGTGTCATGGGCCTTGAGTTGTTGGGCCATTGGATGGCCAACATAATTTGTGAAATTTAAATGGGCCAAAATAATTTTTGGTGAAAAAATGGTTTTTGGGCCCTTAAGTTTAAATTTACAATTGTTGCACATATTTTCTCCTAAAATAAATAATTGAAGTAGGACTTTAATTATTTATAGTAAATTGTGATTTACAAGAAATTCGATTATAAATAAATTAATTTGAAAGTAGACAAAGTTGTTTGTATACTTTGTTAATTTAATTTATAATTGTGGCGGTTAGTGATTGGATCAAGATATATAATATTGGATCAATTAATTATGGTGATAATTAATTGATGGTGTATGATATGTGATATTATGCATGAAGGATGATCAAAAGCCCAAGCCCAATTTGCTAGGTGTATGCTATGATATTTGTGTTGTATGATTGTAATAATTATCAATTTAAAGTGGGCTTGGTTTATGGCCCGTTCCCACCCCCCATGAGATGTATCCCTATGTGCCATGGATATTTAATTGTAAATATTAGAATAGGTGAAGATCAAGATTGGAAGATGGTGGCCTTGATGATTATGAAGATCGAAGACATGTAATATTGGATGCTAATGTAATAGTATAGTTGCATTGCATCCCGTGCATTTACCCTAGGATTGGACCTAGGCCCGTGTTTGGCTCACACGGGCCATTAGTGTTGGGGCAATTGATCATCCTTGTACTGTTTTCTATTTATAATATATGCATGATGTGTTATAAATAATGAGTATGTGCGTTATTATTATTATAATAACAAAGTTGCATGAATCCGGCAAACATACGATCAAACATGGCGAGCTTTTAAAATAAAATTAATGATGAGACCTTTCAAAATTATAACCCCTCATTTTGAATAAGATTCAAAATTAATATCAAGTCCGAAAAGGGGAATTATAAATTTGTTTATAATTTCCTTGTCTTCCATCGACAATGGATGCATGATGAACGCTATCCGTACTCGGGGCTCGGCTCATATTATTGGGGGAGCCTTGAGTGCCGGAAAGCTGTGACATCCATTGACATTGCAATGTGAACTACGTGGAACTCCCATGATTTCGGCTCATATTATTGAGGGAACTCATGGCGACCGTCCATTAAGGTTCAATATCGATGGGTTAGGCTTGACACGTAAAGATGAACGACGTCATATTATTGGGTCCTAATCAAACGTGAGACAAAAGTATACGTAGAGGGTTGCATGGCGATGCAATTGGAAACTACCTTTTAGGAATTGTGATGGCCGATATTATTCGGGATCACAATTCGCTAATTGGACCTTACGTACCTTCTGAGGAAAGTGTTTCCCGTTTTCACTAGAGGGTAGTGAAAATGTCAAAACAGTGGGAGCGATTATTTATAAAGTAAAAGTCCAAACTTTATATCTTATTAAATATTTTAAAATAGTCATTAACATTTATCTGTTTTACTTTTCAGTACAATCTTTGACATGTCATCAATTCGCAACCCGTTTTCCATCATTCTCGAAAAACACATTCTAACCGGACCAAACTATATCACTTGGCTAAGAAATTTAAAGATTGTCCTAAACTCGGAGAAGATCGCGTATACACTGACTGAGGCGCCCCCTGCTGAGGCTCCTATAGGCTGCACTCCTGAGGAATTGCAGACCTACAAGGAATGGTGTGACCATGACTTGAAGGCGAAGTGTTATATGCAGGCTTCAATGAACGATGAGCTGCAAAGGCGATTCGAGGATGCTAAGAATGCTGCTGACATTCATATGCACCTCAAGGAGCTCTTCGGTGAGCAGACTCGGCCTTTGAGGCATGCCACAGTAAAGGAGCTCATCACTTTACGCATGCGAGATGAGACTTCGGTCCATGAGCATGGCCTAAAGTTGATTGGGCTCGTGGATAAACTCGTAGGCATGGATTTGATCTTGCCATCGGAGTTGACCACGGATGTGTTGCTGTTGTCATTGCCCAGCTCTTTCGATCCTTTTGTCGTGAACTTCAATATGAACAAGCTCGAGCCCAGCCTTGAAGAGTTGGTGAACATGCTTGTGACCTTTGAGTCCACGATCAAGAAGGAGAAGCCGGTTCTTTATGTGGGCTCTTCATCTGGCACGAAGACCGGTCCACCTGGGAAAGGAAAGAAGCGTTCTTTCAAGCGCCCCAAGAAGAGCGAGCCCTTGAAGAGGCAAACTCCGAGTCCCATAGTGGCAGCCGCGCCAGCCAAGGCTGAAAAGACTGTTGACATCTGTCACCACTGCAAGAAGCCTGGACATTGGAGGCGTAATTGCAGGGAATATCTTGCGCAGAAGAGTTCTGGCAAAGGTATGTTCTACATTGAAGTGAATATCTCCATTAACTCTACTTCTTGGGTATTGGATACCGGCTGTGGCTCACATCTCTGTAATGATTTGCAGGTGATGGGAAGAAGTAGGAAGCTCAGGGAAGGTGAGACCTTCTTGAGGTTGGGCAATGGAGCAAGGGTTGCTGCCAAGGCTGTGGGAGATGTTTATTTATGTTTGAACAATGATTTTAATTTGGTTTTAAGAGATGTTTTATTTGTACCAGACTTGATCAAAAACATTATTTCCATTCCTATGCTTGATATCGATGGATTTTCTTGTTTATTTGGCAAAGGTGTTTGCAATATTTACAAGAATGAATGTTTAGTTGGTACGGGTGAACTTGAAAACAATCTCTACACCTTAAAATTAAAAGATATTCCACTTAACAATGTCCAAACGATAACAACAACAAATAAGCGCAAACAAGATACTCTTAATTCGGCACAATTATGGCATGCTCGATTAGGACATATTTCCTCAAGAAGGATGAACAAGCTAGTAGGAGTTGGCATGTTTGATATGTCCGATATTAATGCTCTCACGACTTGTGAATCCTGTCTAAAAGGAAAGATGACCAAAATTCCCTTTAAGGGCCATGCGGAGCGAGCCAAAGGGTTATTGGATTTGATCCATACCGATGTGTGCGGTCCACTTAGCATCACCACTAAGCATGGACATGCCTACTTCATCACCTTTACCGATGACCATTCGAGGTATGGGTATGTGTATTTGATGAAATACAAGTCTGAAGCCTTTGAAAAGTTCAAAGAATTCAGAAGTGAAGTAGAGAATCAATTGGGACGAAGCATCAAGACACTTCGATCGGATCGAGGTGGTGAGTACTTGAGTGCCGAGTTCCAAGAGTATCTTAGAGAGAATGGGATTCTCTCGCAGTGGACTCCGCCCGCTACACCGCAGTTGAATGGTGTTTCGGAGCGTCGTAACCGGACTTTGATGGACATGGTTCGGTCTATGATGGGGTTCACGGAGTTGCCGCCATCCTTTTGGGGATATGCGCTTGAAACAGCTGCAATGTTGTTGAACAATGTCCATACAAAGGCAGTTGACAAGACTCCATATGAGATATGGATGGGTAAGCCTCCCAAGTATTCTTATCTTAGAATATGGGGGTGTCCTGCTTATGTGAAGCAGACAGTGGGAGATAAATTGGATAGTCGATCCATTTTATGCTACTTTGTGGGATATCCAAGGAATTCAATTGGATATTACTTCTATCATCCCCAAGAAGCAAAGGTGTTTGTTTCTAGGAACGCAACCTTTTTGGAAAAGGAATTTCTATTGGATAGAAAAGGCGAGATGATAGAACTCGAAGAGGTTCGAGAGACACCCACAGTTGTAGAACCCACACCCGAGAAGCCAAGTGAGGAGATACAAGCTCCTAGAAGAACCGAGAGAGTCTCGAGACCACCTGTGAGGTATGGTCTGCTTCTTGAAGAGGGCCATGATGAGCCTAACCTTGGATGTGATCCAAGGACTTTCAAGGAAGCGTTATCGGATGCCGATTCATCCAAGTGGCTTGAAGCAATGGAATCTGAGATGAATTCCATGCATTCGAACCAAGTGTGGAATCTCGTGGATCCACCTGAGGGAATTGTTCCCATAGGGTGTAAATGGATTTACAAGAGGAAACTTGGGGCGGATGGGAAGGTATTGACCTTCAAGGCGCGATTGGTAGCAAAAGGGTATACTCAAAGGCAAGGTGTTGACTATGAGGAAACCTTTTCTCCAGTTGCGATGTTCAAGTCCATTAGGATATTGCTAGCCATAGCTGCATGGTATGACTATGAGATATGGCAGATGGATGTTAAGACAGCCTTCCTTAATGGGGATATTAAGGAAGAAATTTACATGTCTCAACCTGAGGGTTTCACATCTATCGGAAGTGAGCATATGGTATGCAAACTTCAAAGATCTATTTATGGTCTTAAGCAGGCATCGAGGAGTTGGAACCTCAGATTCGATAGTACAATCAAAGAGTTTGGTTTTACTAAGAATCCTGAGGAACCCTGTGTGTATAAGAAGGTCAGTGGGAGTGCTGTGACATTCCTAGTTCTTTATGTTGATGACATTCTACTCATTGGGAATGATGTAGGAATGTTGCAATCAACTAAGATATGGTTAGCAAGTAAGTTCTCAATGCAGGACTTGGGTGAAGCATCTTTTGTATTGGGAATACAGATCTATAGAGATAGATCAAAAAGATTGCTTGGTCTCACCCAGTCCACATACATTGATACCATCGTGAAGCGGTTCTCGATGGATGAGTCCAAGAGAGGACATCTACCAATGTGTCATGGCGTGTCCCTATCCAAGTCTATGTCTCCCAAGACTGATGCAGAGATAGCGGCGATGACACGAATTCCGTATGCTTCAGCCATTGGTAGTATCATGTATGGGATGATATCTACACGTCCTGACGTGGCATTTGCACTAAGTGTAGTGAGTAGATATCAATCCAACCCCGGTCTTCCACACTGGAAAGCTGTGAAAGACATCCTCAAGTATTTGAGAAGGACCAATAAGTTGTTCTTGGTCTATGGGGGTGGAGAACTGAAATTGGAAGGCTATACCGACTCTAGCTTCCAAAGCGATGTTGATGACTCGAAGTCAACCTCCGGATTCATATTCATGCTCAATGGTGGTGCTGTCTCTTGGAAGAGTTCCAAGCAAGACTAGTACTGCGGATTCCACCACTGAGGCAGAATACATTGCTGCATCGGCTGCAGCAAAGGAGGCTGTTTGGATTAGGAATTTCGTCCAAGAGTTGGGCGTCATTCCAAATGGAGTTGCTCCTATCCCGGTGATGTGCGACAACACGGGAGCCATAGCTCAGGCGAAGGAGCCAAGGTCTCATCAGAAGTCCAAACATGTATTGAGAAAGTACCACATCCTCAGAGAGATCGTGGAACGAGGAGAAGTGTCGATCGACAAAGTCGGCTCCGCAGATAATGTTGCTGATCCACTAACCAAGCCTTTACCAGGACCATCATTCGAGAAGCATCGCGAATCAATGGGTCTAAAGTATATGGGTAGTTGGCTCTAGTGCAAGTGGGAGATTGTTAGAGTAGGTGCACGTCGAGCCAAGTGTTGGCCGAGTGTTCACAATGAAACTCTATGTATAAACGATCTTTATTTTAATAATATTTGAATTTATTAATTTGGCGCATCTTTATCTTTATACCCATGCTAGTTGCATAGATAAAGTCGTTGAATATACAAATAGTAGAAAGAATATGAGATGCTCATATGATGAGTATCATGAAACTCATATTTGGAATACTGTATATTCTAAACCGTTCCTAGTCGATTCAGCCGCCACTAAGAAGGATAAAGGCCACTCGAGTTAGAGACTAGTATCTGCGATGTGAGTACCATGTTTCATTGGTAGGGGACATTGTGATGTCCGAGCATGCAGATAGGTGCTCCTGGTAGAGTGCACTGAACAACCCTCTGTAAAGGACTTTCCAAGTGGTTCTCACTTATCGAGTGGAAAAGTCCTAGTTTATGGTTGTACACCATTAGTCCTTATGACCCGGGACAACATTGAGACTCTATGTGCTAGCGTTTCACTTTGACTTGTTTACCGACTCTTTTGGGGTCATCAGGTGGCAAGGTTGGGTGTTGCGGCGAAACATATAGGAGTCGATGCATTGTAGTCGGGGATTCACCGCTTACCTACGGGTATGGATATCCTATGTGTTTATCATGTATGTGTGGGTTGAAAGCTCTGATCAGAGTATGGTGGTAATTATGAAAGGGGTTTCATAGATTACACCATCGATGCAACCACAACATGACACATAGTATCGATTCATTGACAACTCTCGATAGACCAATAGTTGTCGAATCGGTCGGGATATATGAGTTGAAGGGACCGTACTGTACGCTAACCATAATTGAATGGTTCTTGCAGGCACTATCATGTGATACCTAGGGAATCACGTAAGCGATGCTGCTAGGCGCTTAACGTGATTGGTTGGGTACTATCAGACTTGAGTTCTGACGTTCTTACTATCAAGGAGTTGATAAGTAAGAATGGAGCAATTGGGGTATGCTCGAATAAAGACATGTTTAGTCCGAATCACATTGAGATGTGAACCCACGGCTAGTTGTATCAATGAACCATTGAGGGCCACACAAGTACTTGCTTAGTAAATCCCGAAGAGAAGTAAAATAGTTCAATGTGTTGAACGGCTTATAAATGTGTTTATAAGCGTAAAGAAAAATTAGAAGTATGACTTCTATGAGAGAAATATAAATTTTAATTAATGGAAGTGTTCCTAAGATTAAAATTTGGCCAAGTAAATAATGTAGTTGAAAATTGTGATTTTCATAAACATTATTGTGGACTAAATTAAATTAATTCAAGTGTTGAATTAATTAAACACTAGTAGACCTAGTAGAGTCTAAATAATTAAATTAATTCAAGTGTTGAATTAATTAAATAATATTGAGTCTTGTAGAGCTCAATTTAAATAATTATTTAACTAGTGGGACTTGAGTAAAATCAAGTAATATTTAATTAATCTCAAATGTGTTTGAGATAATAAAATTTAGTCTATGGTTTTTAATGTGTTAAAAACCATATAATATATAAGTGAGACATGTAGGGATTGCATGCTTGGGAGGTGAAGAGCCTTGATTACTTTTTATTAAAATATTCAAAAGGCATGCAACTTTTGAGAGACAACTTTTCACAATACCTAGGCTATTCTCCCACTCTCCCTAACACATCACTTGGCCGAAATCTCTCAAGGATTTTTCTCTCATTTTTCTTCCATTTTGTTCTTCATTTTGGAGAGCAAAAATCATTCTCTTTGAAAAATCCTCAAGTTTTTCTAGTGCAAAACTTGAGGGGATTTACATAGCTAAGTGGTGGGCCTTATTCTTGAAGAGGAAGAAGGTGTGCTTGTAGATTTGTCTACCAAAGAAGAGCTAAAGTATTCATACTTTAGTTGGAGCCATTTCATCAACTCTAAGGAGTTGATAGGTAAATCCTTTAATCATCCTATGCATGGTTTTAGTTTTTGTAAATATTACACAAAACATTTGAGGGGGCCGAAAATTCTTGATAAAAATTTTAATTTTTCGCTTCCGTTGCGTTTCCGGCCTCCGTAACCGGTCCGCTTTCAATAAATCTCAGCAAGTGGAACTCTAACATAGCAATGATACAATATACTCTGTAAAACATGACTTTGAAATCAGAAATACCATCAACTCTGAAACATGAATAATGAAGCAATAACTGTAGCAATAGCATAGCAATAGGATGGTATTCTCTTTTCTCTGGTTGGATTGATATCAATAGTATCTCTGCTCTGGTGCTAATATCCCTATCGATATAAACCGATAACTCTGAGGGATAAAAGCCTATGGTCGATGATCATCTAATTGCATGCAATGCTCTGACTATGATTAATCAATCCAATAAAACATTTGAACTCTGAATATCATTTAAAGCCGTCGTTTCACAATCTCATATTTTCTCTTGTATTCCATTTTTTTTTAACAATAGTGAGACATACAATGCCTCTAATAGATAATCAATGAAATCAATACATAACAATGGATCAATTGAAGGGAATATCACTTTAAAATCTTTAAAACACAATACATATAATATCATGTGAGCAAAAAGGATGAAATTCCACTTACAAACCAATCGAACACCTCCAAACTAAATCTTGGTACACCACCTACAACAATAATCCATAAACAACACCAAAATCAACTCTATATCCAAAAATAAAAGTCAAATATCCCATTAAACCAACAATAACAACAACCTATAACAACTCATCTTCAAAAACCATGCTAGAATCGCACCAAAAACTTACCTAAGCTTCCTTATACCACGGAGAATGTCGATCTCAAGTCGGAAATCCAAATAACTCCAAGAATCAAAGGTAGGAAGCAAAAGAAAATGGAGAAAACCCTTGGAAATGGAGAGAAAATCTCGAAAATGGAAGATAGGATAAGGTAGGTATGGCCAAAAATTCCCAAAAAGCAACTAGATATCTCGCCCATACTTACACCGCGGGTGTGGTCACACAAGCACCGCGGGTGCGCTAAGCTCACGGCATATGTGGGGACCCAGGCTCTAATTCTTTTTCTTGGGATTAAATGGATCGTTATTATAAAACATGGGTCAAATTTTCGCTTTTTACATAAAAACACCTGTAACCAAACAAGCATACATTCTTTATTTAATTTACAACATACAACATACAATACATGTCTTATTCTGTATGTTCTCAACTAACCAGTAATAAAAGACAGTACATAATAAAAGACAACTACTGGTCCATCTGCTATGCCCGTGATCTCCACGCTAACACGATCATCTCTGTCTCGACCCAGATCCTGCCCCACCTGTTGTTATGCACACATACAGACATAACAACAGCCGGAAAACCGGTGAGAACAAATCCCAGTATAAACATGTATACATGCAGTAAAACAATCTAAAACATGCAACATGCTAATATGAATGACATGCATATATAATCATGCAATGCGAGTCTAATCATGTCTAGATGCGACTCGACTAGAACTCTAGGGATCCCGTTGTGAATAAGACGTCACTGTCTGTCACCTACCTCCCAATCGAGGTGCTGTACGTCTTATTCCTAGACTTCGGCCTGATCTGTATCCGCGTCTACAATAGGGGCGGTGATCTTCCCCTAAGCTGTGATATCGCCGAACGTCTAGTAGTCTTCCTAATCTCCAGACTGCCCTATCTTAATGCATTAATACACAATCTGTAAACAAGCATAATGCAATGCTACATGATCTGTAAACATAGCATAGCAAGATCTGCATACAAGTTCTATAAACCAATCTATAACAATCATAATCATATCAAGGTATGAACAATAAAACAAGTATGTGATTTTGGTTGGGAAACTCAAATGTGATCTCATTTGAGTCGTGATTCCCCAAACAAAACATGTACTATACCTTTCGTCGCACAGTTGCTGTCACGGTTGACAATATGAATCTGAAATGGAAATGTGAACATATAACCTATCAATCTCTCATCTAATCAACACAAAGCCAAGTCACTACGTGATCTCGATATAATTTGACTGCATAACAACATATATTCTTACTACCGGTCAATCCAATCTCAACAAATATCACACATATACCATCCTCAACTCACGATCGAATCAAATACACAACACCATATTCAAAATCGATACCTCTTATTCCTAAACATGCTGAAATTCATAAGAAATGCGTACGACGTCCTTTCTTGGTTCTAGTTTCGCTTATAAACTCATAATCCTTACTAGACTATCTAAATATAGTCATAATAGCATTTCCCTTACATGAGCTTCTTGAAACATGTTAGAACGGAATAAAAAGTGTACCCTTTCAAAGCCTTCGACGCAAGGAACAATAATCTCAACTCGGAACTAAATTCGGATAATCGAATCTTGTAAAACTAGCAAAGAAGGCTTGCAAGAACTTACTGAATTCCCTTGGAGGTGTCTCGGTTATCAGCTGCGTGAAATGAAGGAAACGAAGACACCTAATAGATATTGCATGAAACTCCACACATGGCTATGTCTTTTCGTAACACGCAATACCGCGGGTGCAGTAACGTAAGGAGGGCGGGTGCGCTATGGCTTCGGCAGAACTTTTATTTTTCACAAGTGATGACCGCGAGTGCGGTCATGTAACTATCGCGGGTGCGGTCTCAGCACCGCGGGGCGGTCTAATTCTACCGCGGGTGTGGTGTGGCTACGGGAATGTTACTAATTTTCTGCCCATTGCACCGCGGGTGCGGTGCTTACAAGCACTGCGGGTGCGCTGTAACTTCGAATTACAATGGCATAATTCTACATTTTACGCCAAACTTCTTCATCTCTTATTTCTTATCTCTATACACATTGTTCATAACATATCTCTCAATTCAGAATGATCACTCGGTGTTCTGGGCATTACATTTCTCCCCCTCTAAGAAATGATTTCGCCCTCGAAATCGCATATCATTCTATCAATGCAAGTATCAACAATAATAACATTAAAGTTAAATCAATACTTACATCATTGAAATAACTCGGGATGTTTCTGACGCATGTCTGCCTCTGTTTCCCAAGTTGCTTCCTCAATACCATGACGACTCCACTGAACTTTCACAAGTGGAATAGTCTTTGTTCTGAGTTTCTTTTCTTTCCGATCCAGGATTTGTATCGGTTGTTCCACATAGCTCAAAGTCTAATCAAGTTCAGCTTCGTCAGGTTGAATGACATGAGAAACATCTGGCATATATCTTCGTAACATTGATACATGAAACACGTCATGTATTCCGGATAGAGAAGGAGGAAGTGCGAGTCGATAAGCTCGATCGCCAATCTTCTCAAGAATCTCGTAAGGACCAATGTATCGAGGAGATAGTTTTCCGCGTTTGCCAAATCGAACAACGCCTCTGAATGGAGAAATCTTTAAGAATACTCTATCTCCTGCCTCAAATACTAACGGTCTACGTCTGATATTGGCATATTTTGCTTGTCGATCTTGTGCTGTCTTCATCCTCTTCTGAATGAGTTTCACCTTCTCTGTCATGTCACGAATCATATCTGGCCCAAGTTCTGGTACATCTGAGATATCATCCCAATATAGCGGAGATCTGCACTTCTTGCCGTACAAAGCTTCAAACGGTGCCATTTCGATACTCGTCTGATAGCTATTATTGTAAGAGAATTCACAAAGAGGTAGAGAATCTTGCCAACTAATGCCAAAATCTAGCACGACGGCTCTCAGCATATCCTCTAATGTCTGGATAGTCCGTTCTGACTGTCCGTCTGTCTGAGGATGGTAAGCAGTACTCAGGTGTAATGTCGTACCTAAGGCCTGCTGTAAACTGTGCCAGAAGTGTGAAGTAAATCGTGGATCACGATCTGATACGATAGACTTCGGTATTCCATGCAATCTGACTACCTCTCGAATATAAATCTCCGCCATCTGATCCTGTCTATACGTCATTCTGTACGGAGTGAAACAAGCAGATTTGGTCAATCTATCAATAATGACCCAAATCGCGTCGCAGCCTCTGGATGATCGTGGTAACTTCGTCACAAAATCCATGGAAATGTGATCCCATTTCCATTCTGGAATGGCTAAACTTTGAAGTAATCCCCCAGGCTTCTTCCTCTCAGCTTTCAACTGTTGGCAGTTCAAACACTTAGACACGAATTCTGCAATGTCTGACTTCATTTGCTTCCACCAGAACTGTGTCTTCAAGTCATTGTACATTTTCCTGCCACCAGGATGAATGCTGAACCGACTACAATGTGCCTCTGTCAGAATCTGCTGTCTTAAATCTGCAACATCTGGCACAACTAGACGGTTATTCACGTACAACACATGATCTCGTACCTGATATTCTGATACATGCCCTGATCTGACCATTTGAATCGATCTCTGCACATTCTGATCGGTTCTTTGTGCTTCCTTGATCCTCATAATCAAATTGGGCTCAACTTGGATCGTAAAAAGTCGTAGTGGCTTACTATCTGTATCAAATTCTAATCCAGATGTATAGCAATTTTCAACTAATTTGTTAACACCTATCGTCGATAAGGACAAAGAACATACCTTACGACTCAAGGCATCTGCTGCTGCATTTGACTTCCCTGAATAATATTTGATTTCACAGTCAAAGTCTTTCAGAAGATCTAGCCATCTACGCTGCGTCATATTCAGTTCTGATGGAGAAAATAGGTACTTTAAGCTCTTGTGATCGGAAAATATCTCAAATTTTTCGCCATAGAGATAATGACGCCAAATCTTTAATGCAAATACGATAGCCGCCAATTCCAGATCATGAATGGGGTATCGAACCTCATGTGGCTTCAATTGTCTCGAGGCGTATGCGATCACATGGCCTCGCTGCATAAGGACACATCCCAAACCTCTATGAGAAGCATCACAATACACAACAAAATTACCCGTACCTGAAGGTATAGTCAACACTGGGGCACTAGTTAGCTTTTTCTTCAGTTCTAGATAGCTAGACTCGCACTCCTCTGACCAAACAAATGGTGCATTCTTTTGCGTCAATTGAGTTATTGGCTTTGCAATACTGGAGAAATCTTTGATAAATCTTCTGTAGTATCCGGCTAAGCCCATGAAACTGCGTATTTCTGGTACAGAAGTCGGTCTCGACCAACTGATCACAGCTTCCACTTTACTCGGATCTACAGAAATACCATCTCCAGAAATGATATGCCCCAAGAATACAACTCGATTCAACCAAAACTCACACTTTCACAATTTTGCATACATTCTCTCATTTCTTAGTGTCTGCAACACAATTCTGAGATGTTCTGCATGCTCATTTCTGTTCTTCGAATACACCAAAATATCATCGATGAAAACAATAACAAATTCATCCAAATATTTCTGAAACACTTGGTTCATCAAGCCCATAAATACCGCAGGAGCATTGGTTAAACCAAAAGGCATGACAATAAATTCGTAATGTCCATACCTGGTTCGAAATGCTGTCTTTGGTATGTCTATATCTCGAACTCTGAGCTGATGATACCCAGAACGCAAATCAATCTTCGAATACACGGAGGATCCCTGCAACTGATCAAATAAATCATCAATCCTAGGCAAAGGATATTTATTCTTGATCGTTGCCTTATTCAGTTGCCGGAAGTCTATACATAAACTGCATCGAACCATCTTTCTTTCGCACAAATAGCACCGGAGCGCCCCAAGGAGATACACTAGGTCTGATATATCCCTTGGCCAGAAGATCTTCTAACTGTGCTTTCAATTCTTTTAGTTCGATGGGTGCCATCCTATATGGAGCTCTCGAAATAGGGACGGTCCCTGGTACAAGATCAATACTAAAATCTACCTCTCGCACCGGAGGTAATCCTGGGATCTCATCTGGAAAAATATCTGCAAATTCCCGTACTACTGGCAGATCCGCCAATGCCGGGCTCGACTTCTGCATATCTACAGCGTAAATAAAGAAACCATCTGCTCCTTTTTGTAACAATCTATTCATAGTAAGAGCCGAAATCAAGGGAATCCGAGATCTGGAACCCTTCCCGTAGAATTTCCACTCGTCTGTCATCTCGGGTCTGAATCTGACAATCTTATGGAAACAATCTACAGTGGCTCTGTACTTCGTTAGCATGTCAATACCGACTATACAATCAAAATCAGCTAGACCCAATACTATACAATCTAGGTCAATCTCATGCCCCTCAAACTGTAGAATGCAATGTTTAACCGTAGTTACAGATATCAATCCACTTCCCAACGGAGAATTAATAGATACAACCTCTAACAAAGACTCAACAGGCAATGAATGAAACAATGCAAATCGCTCTGAAATGAAGGTATGCGATGCACCTGTATCTATCAAGATATAAGCAGGATAACCATAAAGAGAGCAGTTACCTGCTATAACATCATCTGGTGCATCTTGTGCTTGCTCTTCTGTCAATGCAAACACTTGAGCCTGTTGCCTCGGAGGTTGACTCACTGTCTGACTACCACGAGCTCTGGGTTGAGTCGGTGCTGGTGGAGGCTGGAAAGAGTGAACTGATGATGCCTGCCGCTCAAACTGAAGTACTGGCCCGGATGCTCGTCCACTCTGGGCTGGCTGTACACTCCTCTGTGGGCAGACTTTGGCAAAATGCCCCGGTTGCCTACAAATATTGCATCGGCCTGTAACTCCCTGGAACTGTTCAGTCGCATGTTTTCCTCCACAGGAACTACAATAAACACCTGAATACCTGGTACTCTGATCAAAACCAGTCTGTCTTGATCCACTGGAGCTTGAAGAGCTGCTCCCAGGTCTCTTAAACTGTTTCCCCTTCGCCTTCAGCTGTTCCTTTCTGCCACTGCTACTACCGCCACTATCAAATCTTGGAGGAGGAGATTGCACTGAAGGTTGTGGTGGTCTTGGCGCAGGAGCAACATATGGAGCACTCCGCTGTCTTATCAACCCTGCAAAACGAAGCAAAGAAGAGAATTGGTCCGCCACCGCCTCGTCACTACCTGAAACATGGGGTGCAAAACGAAGCAAAGAAGAGAATTTGGCAACGTACTCCTCAATGTTCAGTGGCCCTTGCCTCAAGTTTGCAAATTCAGCGCCTTTATCTTTACGGTAGGATACAGGAAAGAAACGTAGATAGAACTCCGTCTTGAACACTTTCCATGTAATTTCTGTACCACGTTGCTCTAGTGCTCTTCTCATGTTCAACCACCAGTTCTTGGCTATGTCTTGCAGTTGATGGCCAATGAGCTTTATTCTCTTCTCGTCACTGTACTCCAAAGAGTCGAATAACATTTCAATGTCCTCAAGCCAACTTTCGCACTCGATGGCATTCTCGGTACCTTTTAATGAGGGAGGTCGAAAGGATTGGAATCGCTTCAGCAACGTCTCCATAGGGGTCGCCGTAACATCCATAGGATCTCCGGATGTGCTCCCCTGTTCTGGTGCTGTGGGTCGTAGAGGTACGGCTGCTCTTCTAGGAGGTATGTATCTAATAATCCAACTGATTAGTACACAAGATATACAACTGTCTCAGCCCTCCTCTAGTCAGTTACCTCTGATCTAGAATCGGTTCCGATTCAGTTTATCACATGTTATAATCAATCAGATAACAAACAACATGTAATAAAGGAAACAATAAACATGCTAGCACATCATAAGCAAGGAAGAAGATTCGATCTACCCCGCTCATTCTATCCTATCTTAGTCTAAAGGAACTATTGCTCTGATACCACCTGTTGTGGGGACCCGGGCTCTAATTCTTTTTCTTGGGATTAAATGGATCGTTATTATAAAACATGGGTCAAATTTTCGCTTTTACATAAAAACACCTGTAACCAAACAAGCATACATTCTTTATTTAATTTACAACATACAACATACAATACATGTCTTATTCTGTATGTTCTCAACTAACCAGTAATAAAAGACAGTACATAATAAAAGACAACTACTGGTCCATCTGCTATGTCCGTGATCTCCACGCTAACACGATCATCTCTGTCTCGACTCAGATCCTGCCCCACCTGTTGTTATGCACACATACAGACATATGCACACATAACAACAGCCGGAAAACCGGTGAGAACAAATCCCAGTATAAACATGTATACATGCAGTAAAACAATCTAAAACATGCAACATGCTAATATGAATTACATGCATATATAATCATGCAATGCGAGTCTAATCATGTCTAGATGCCACTCGACTAGAACTCTAGGGATCCCGTTGTGAATAAGACGTCACTGTCTGTCACCTACCCTCCCAATCGAGGTGCTGTACGTCTTATTCCTAGACTTCGGCCTGATCTGTATCCGCGTCTACAACAGGGGCGGTGATCTTCCCCTAAGCTGTGATATCGCCGAACGTCTAGTAGTCTGCCTGATCTCCAGACTGCCCTATCTTAATGCATTAATACACAATCTGTAAACAAGCATAATGCAATGCTACATGATCTGTAAACATAGCATAGCAAGATCTGCATACAAGTTCTATAAACCAATCTATAACAATCATAACCATATCAAGGTATGAACAATAAAACAAGTATGTGATTTTGGTTGGGAAACTCAAATGTGATCTCATTTGAGTCGTGATTCCCCAAACAAAACATGTACTATACCTTTCGTCGCACAGTTGCTGTCACGGTTGACAATATGAATCTGAAATGGAAATGTGAACATATAACCTATCAATCTCTCATCTAATCAACACAAAGCCAAGTCACTACGTGATCTCGATATAATTTGACAGCATAACAACATAAATTCTTACTACCGGTCAATCCAATCTCAACAAATATCACACATATACCATCCTCAACTCACGATCGAATCAAATACACAACACCATATTCAAAATCGATACCTCTTATTCCTAAACATGCTGAAATTCATAAGAAATGCGTACAACGTCCTTTCTTGTTTCTAGTTTCGATTATAAACTCATAATCCTTATTAGACTATCTAAATATAGTCATAATAGCATTTCCCTTACATGAGCTTCTTGAAACATGTTAGAACGGAATAAAAAGTGTACCCTTTCA
Organism: Primulina eburnea; assembly: GCF_022965805.1. Taxonomy (NCBI): domain Eukaryota; kingdom Viridiplantae; phylum Streptophyta; class Magnoliopsida; order Lamiales; family Gesneriaceae; genus Primulina; species Primulina eburnea. The sequence goes on from NC_133112.1 coordinate 22,646,924, forward strand.
AAGCCTTCGACGCAAGGAACAAGAATCTCAACTCGGAACTAAATTCGGATAATCGAATCTTGTAAAACTAGCAAAGAAGGCTTGCAAGAACTTACTGAATTCCCTTGGAGGTGTCTCGGTTATCAGCTGCGTGAAATGAAGGAAACGAAGACACCTAATAGATATTGCATGAAACTCCACACATGGCTATGTCTTTTCGTAACACGCAATACCGCGGGTGCAGTAACGTAAGGAGGGCGGGTGCGCTATGGCTTCGGCAGAACTTTTATTATTCACAAGTGATGACCGCGGGTGCGGTCATGTAACTACCGCGGGTGCGGTCTCAGCACCGCGGGGGCAGTCTAATTCTACCGCGGGTGCGGTGTGGCTACGGGAATGTTACTAATTTTCTGCCCATTGCACCGCGGGTGCGGTGCTTACAAGCACTGCAGGTGCGCTGTAACTTCGAATTACAATGGCATAATTCTACATTTTACGCCAAACTTCTTCATCTCTTATTTCGTATCTCTATACACATTGTTCATAACATATCTCTCAATTCAGAATGATCACTCGGTGTTCTGGGCATTACAGCATACCAAAAAAAATCCCATGCACGATCACCGCGGGTGCGGTGCTACAATCACCGCGGGTGCGGTGCTTACACTGCCGCGGGTGCGGTGATGCCACGGCCTTTCAAAACCAAAATGATGAATAGTACACCGCGGGGGCACTCCTCTAAGAGCGCGGGTTCACTCTTGCTTCGGCAATGAACAGTACACAACCAAATAAAATCGAACCGAAACACTGAAACGAACAACCAACAACATCTAATACCTCAAGATAACATTAACCAACAATACTATAGCCCAAAACACAACTCTAAACATCTAATCACATAACCCAAATAAACATACAAAACTTAAACCGTACCGTACACCGGGCTCGGCTATTACAATCTCCCCTCCTTAGAGGAATTTCGTCCGCGAAATTGACGTCACTGCACAAACAACTCAGGATACTTCTCTCTCATCTCAATCTCTGGTTCCCACGTAGCCTCCTCAATCAAATGGTTCCTCCAAAGGACTTTAACGATGCCGATCTCTTTGTTCCTCAAAACTCTAACTGTGCGATCCAAAATCTGGACCGGAATCTCTTGGTACGTCAAATTCGGCGTTAAGTCCAATGGCTCGTGGTGAAGAACATGGGAAGGATCTGCAATATACATCCTGAGCATCGATACATGAAAAACATTATGAACTTTGTCAAGATCGGGCGGTAGGGCTAATCTGTAGGCTCGGTCACCAACTCTGTCCAATATCTCGAATGGACCAATGAATCTCGGACTCAACTTGCCCTTCTTGCCAAATCTCATCACACCCTTGAGAGGTGCTATCTTCAGAAATACATGATCGCCAACCTCAAACTGCAAAGGTCTGCGACGAACATCTGCATAGCTCTTCTGTCTGGACTGAGCAGTCTTCATCCTCTCTCGTATCACAGCAACAACATCAGCCGTCTGCTGGACCAACTCTGGTCCCAACATCTTCCTCTCTCCAACCTCATCCCAAAACAAAGGCGATCTGCACTTCCTGCCATAAAGTGCCTCATACGGTGCCATCCCAATCGACGCCTGGTAGCTATTGTTGTACGTGAACTCCACAAGTGGCAATTTAGAATCCCAGCTACCAGAATAATCAATAGTACAAGCTCTGAGCATATCCTCAAGAATCTGAATGACTCTCTCTGACTGACCGTCGCTCTGGGGATGATAAGCTGTACTGAACGCTAACCGCGAACCCATAGCTCTGTGCAGACTCTTCCAAAACTCGGAAGTAAATCTAGGGTCACGATCAGACACGATCGTCACAGGGACACCGTGAAGTCTAAAAATCTCTGCAATGTAGTCCTCGGCATACTGATTCATGGAGTACGTCGTCTTGACTGGAAGAAAGTGCGCTGACTTGGTCAATCGATCAACGATGACCCAAATGGAATTATAACCTCTCTGAACTCTGGGAAGACCAGTCACGAAATCCATCGTAATATGCTCCCACTTCCACTGAGGAATCGGCAATGAAAGCAATGTCCCAGCAGGTCTCTGATGCTCAATCTTCACCTGCTGACAAGTAAGGCACTGAGAAATGAACAAAGCAATATCTCTCTTCATACCTGGCCACCATTAGAGCCGACGAAGATCCTGATACATCTTCGTACTGCCTGGATGAATCGAATAAGGTGCGGTATGAGCCTCTGACAGAATGTCTCGTCGAATATCATCGCCTGAAGGAACACAAATACGGCCTCTGAAAGTCACCAAACCATCACCATTCGAACCAAACTCTGAATTACCCCTCTCCTCAGCTCTAGCTCTCAACTCTAGCAACTGCACATCAGTCGCCTGCTCTCTACGGATCCTGTCCGTCAAAGTAGATCGAATAACCAACGCTGAAAGACGAGCAATGGTACCTGGAATCACCAGATCAATCTCTTCTCTCTGCAAATCCATCAACAATGGCCTCTGAATCAAAGAACTCAATGAAGCACTCGACTTGCGGCTCAAAGCATCAGCCACAACGTTCGCCTTGCCTGGGTGGTAACTGATCGTCACATCGTAGTCCTTGACAAGCTCTAACCACCTCCTCTGTCGCATGTTGAGATCTTTCTGCGAAAACAGATACTTCAAACTCTTGTGGTCTGTGAAGATCTCACACTTTTTGCCATACAGATAATGCCTCCAAATCTTCAGGGTGAAAACAACAGCTGCTAGCTCCAAATCGTGCGTCGGATAATTCTTCTCATAATCCTTCAACTGGCGAGAAGCATAGGCAATAACCTTACCTCGCTGCATCAGCACTGCACCAATGCCTCTCTTCGACGCATCGGTATAGACCACAAAATCCTCGGAACCACTAGGCAAAGAAAGAACAGGAGCTGTCGTCAACCTGTCCTTCAACTCCTGAAATGCACGCTGGCAATCGATAGACCACTCGAACTTCACAGTCTTCCTCGTCAGATTGGACAATGGCAGGGCAATCTTTGAAAAATCTGAAATGAAACGACGATAATAACCCGCCAAACCAAGGAAACTGCGTACCTCAGAGACAGAAGTAGGAATAGGCCAATTCTGAATCGCCTCAATCTTCAATGGATCAACAGCAATGCCATCTCTCGAAACGACATGGCCTAGAAAAGAAATCTGATCCTGCCAAAACTCACACTTCTTCAACTTGGCAAACAGCCTCCTCTCTCTCAACAACTGAAGCACAACTCTGAGATGCTCTGCATGAAGCTCTCTGGTCTTGGAATAGATCAAGATATCGTCGATAAAGACAATGACGAAGCTATCCAGATAAGGCTTGAACACACGGTTCATCAAATCCATGAAGACTGAAGGGGCATTGGTCAAACCAAAAGACATGACGAGAAACTCATAGTGACCGTACCTGGTCCGGAACGCTGTCTTAGGTATATCGGACTCCCTAACCTTCAACTGATAGTAGCCAGACCGAAGATCAATCTTCGAGAATACAGTAGCACCATGAAGCTGATCAATCACAAATTCAACATCTCTGTCCGGTGGCAAACCCGGAACAACATCCTCAAACACATCAGCAAACTCCCTCACAACATCGATATCATCTATATTCAACTTAATCAGTCTATAAACATCCACAATAGAAGCCAGAAAAACAACACAACCTCTACACATCAACCTCTCAGCCTCAAGACAAGAAATAAAAGGAAGGACCAGCGAAGTACCTGAGCTGGCGATAACTCCTCCCTGGCCATCATCTGCAAAAGCTACTGTCTTAGCAACACAATCGATAACTGCACGGTAAGTCGAAAGCCAATCCATGCCAAGAATAACATCGAAAGCAACCATAGGAATAACAATTAAATCAGCGAAGACAACTCGCTCCTCAATACGAACAGGGCACGCAAACACAATCGATGTCGGGCACAACACGTCCCCCGAAGGCAAAATAACACTAAGCTGAAGGGGAAGAACAGAAGGAACTATACCCAAAGATCTCAAAAACAAATCAGACATAAAAGAAAGAGTAGCACCAGTATCTACCAAAGTCGTAGCTACTCTGCCTGAAATCAAAATAGTACTAGAGATCAATGAAGAATCACGATTAATACCTTCCTTGGTCATCGAAAAGATACGACCCTGCACCTTCCCTTGGCTAGCTCCTCTCGGACAATCTCTGGAAACGTGGCCTGCCGTGCCACAACGATAACAAGTATGAGTGCCATATCTGCACTCTCCTCGATGATGCTTGCCACACTTAGGACAAAGTGGCTTCTCGGGATCAAATGGAACAACTGGAACTGGCGGAGGTCTAGGACTCGACTCCATCTTGCCCTTGCCCTTGGAACGATCACTGCCCCTCTGATTAGAACCCTGGCCTCTCTGAGCAACAGCTTGATGCCTCTCCTGCCTCTCTCTGGCGATATCCTTCTCGTCCTGCTCGGCCAACAAAGCTTTGGACACAATCTCCTTGAAAGTAACGGCCTTGGACATATTGATATCCCGTCGAATCTCAGCTCTAAGGCCTCGAATGAAATGAGCGCCTTTGTCCTTGTCGTTCGAAGCAATATACGGAGCAAAAAGGCAACCCTCCTCAAACTTCAGAATATACTGACCAACATCCAAACTCCCCTGACGAAGCTCCAAGAACTCCGTAACCTTCCTCGCTCTAAGGGCATCAGGGAAATACTTGTCGTAGAACAAGTCCGTAAACTCAGACCACTTCAGTGTCGCAACAGTAACACTGACCTTCGTCGCATTCCACCAAATGCGGGCAGCCTTAACCAACATGAAAACAGCACAACTGATCCTGTCTTTGTCCTCATACTGGAGATGATCGAAGATAGCTTCAAGCGCCTTAACCCACTCGACAGCAACTAGAGGATCGGTGCTACTTGCGAATTCCGGTGGATCCATTCTCTTGAAAGCAGAAAAGACGACATCAGTGCCAACAGCCTGAGCAACCTGACCTCTCACTTGGCCTCGACCCTGTCCTGCTCCTTGCAATCGGAGCAACTGCTGAATCTGATCGCTATGCACCTTAGCCTGCTCCTTAAGCAACTTGCCGAACTCGTCGACAACTCTCGAGGAAGAACTATCCTCACCCTCTGCCGCCTTACGCTTAGGAGGCATACTCTACAATTGCTCACAAGACACCAATCAATATATAACAATGGATAGATGCAAGAAAACATACCCGGACAGTTGAGAGTAGACGAAGTCATATGCATTGGTCCGAAGAACACCGCTCTGATACCACTAAATGTGACACCCTGACCCGTAACATTAAAAATACAGCGGAAATAAAATTTTCTTTTAAAATATGGAAGGAGTTTCAAAATACATTTCATAAAAATGTTTACAAAATAATCACATGATCATTCAAATGACGTAACAAAATACAAAAATATCATTAGTGTGATCATGTTACAAAATGATACAAAACAATCTTCCTTCCAACGGTGTATGCATATGACTCCCATCCACGATCACTGTCCTGGTCGGTCACTCTTATCTGCATCACATGACAATAACTGAAATGAGAATAAATGTAATAGCCGAGCCTGGTGAACGGTATGGTTTAAGTTTTCGTATGTTATGGATTTATTGATTAAGTTTAAGTATAGTTTGGATGTTAAGAGTTTCGATTTAGGATTTATAGTAAGGTTGGTTATAGATGACGGGTGGTGCAGTTGTAGCGGCGTTACGATTAAATTCATGATAATTCGTATGTTGAGCCAATTGGTATGAGGCTAATTGGAGTGATTAGATAAGACATAAAGGTGTAACTTTCTTATTTTGAGTTTTGTTCAAATCATTGTGGAAGATAAGCCAAAAGAGCCCCGAAGTGTGTCGTGTGTCTCGTCGTTCCTCCAGTGACACATGTTGGGAGAATGGGCATAACCTTTTACTCAGAGCTCCAAATGATCTGATATTTTGAGGGATTTAAGATAAGACATAGGGCTACAACTTTGTAGTTTACCACTTTTTCTAATTCGGACGGGAAGAGGCGGTTATGAAGCGATCTTTAACGTGGCAGTGCGCAGAGTGGCGCCCGAGCGGTAATGTTTGGCCGCCCGAGCGCCACTCATTCTGGATTTTTGGGTTTCGGGCAGAAATGTTGGCGCCCGAGCGGTAATTTTCGACCGCCCGAGCGCCGGGCACAGTATAAGCGTGTTTTGGCGATTTTAGTGCTTAAATATGAGAGTTGGTCTTATTCTTCTCATTTCCTCCTCCCCCATTTTCGAATTTTCTCTCCTTGGGAGACTAGGGTTCCAATTTCTTTTCAATTCCTTTCTTTGATTCTTGCTCTTGGTGGATTATTGTTAAGGGAACTAAGTTATTTTGGGATCAAGAAAGCTAAGGTAAGCTTTTGGTTTGGTTATTTCTTAGTTTTTGGTGTTGGAGATGATATGGGTTTGTTGATGGTGTTGGTTTATGGATTAATTGATATGGGTTTATGATTATTGAGTTGTTGATGGTTCAATACTTGGTTTATTGTGTAGGAATTCAACCAAGGGTTTAGATTCAAGGTTCCAAGTGGTTGTAAGTGGAATTTCATCCTTTGTGCTCACATTATATTATATGTATGGTGTTCTAATGATTTTAAAGTGTTATTCCCTTCATTTGATTCATGGTTATGTATTGATACACTTGTTATACATATTGGAGGCATTTTATGCCTCAATTATTGAAAAGGGAATACAAGAGCTTAATGCTTTCAAAGTGTTTGATGAAATCTCAAAGAAAGAGTTTAAATGTTTTATGGATTGATAGATACATAGTCAGAGATTGCATGCAATTAGTTGATCAACGACCATAGACTTATATCCCTCAGAGTTGTCGATTTATATCGATGGGATATAGGTAAGAGACAGAGATACTATATAGATGTCAATCCATACCAGAGAAAAGAGAAATACCATCGTTATTATTATTCACGCTATGATATTCATATTTCAGAGTTGATGGTATTTAATGTTTTCAAAGTCATGTTTTCAGAGTATGATATGTATCATTGCTATGTAAGAGTTCCACTTGCTGAGTTTTATACTCATTTCAGTTATTTTCATGTGATGCAGATAAGAACGACGGGCCGGGACGTTGATTGTGGGCCGGAGTCATATGCATACCAAAGATGGAAGGAAGAAGTTATTTTGCTAGCATTTTGACATGATCACAAGAATGATATTTTGCTTTTTGTTGTATCATTTTATTGATCATGTGTATACTTTTGAATATATATGAAATGTATTTTGAATCCTTCTTCCATTTTAAAGAAAATTTTAAATTCCGCTGTTATATTATTAAAACGGGTCAGAGGTGTCACATTAGCTCTATTGGTACCAGGATTGTGCCAAGTATCTATATATCCATGTGATCTTGGGTTCGATCCTGGGGAGGCACAAACTTAAGTTCATGGGCTTAAGAGTTCTATGAGTAACCCATACGACGCCTATGGAAAGCCCGTGAGTGACACCACAGGGTGGGCAAGTCCACTGGGCCTACGGGCCAAGTCACAAGATCGGGATAGCCTTGGGTCGATTGGGGCAGTGGGCCGTATGGGCGGTCCACTGGGCCTGTAATGGGTCGTTACAATAAATCTCAGCAAGTGGAACTCTAACATAGCAATGATACAATATACTCTGTAAAACATGACTTTGAAATCAGAAATACCATCAACTCTGAAACATGAATAATGTAGCAATAACTGTAGCAATAGCATAGCAATAGGATGGTATTCTCTTTTCTCTGGTTGGATTGATATCAATAGTATCTCTGCTCTGGTGCTAATATCCCTATCGATATAAACTGATAACTCTGAGGGATAAAAGCCTATGGTCGATGATCATCTAATTGCATGCAATGCTCTGACTATGATTAATCAATCCAATAAAACATTTGAACTCTGAATATCATTTAAAGCCGTCGTTTCACAATCTCATATTTTCTCTTGTATTCCTTTTTTTTTTAACAATAGTGAGACATACAATGCCTCTAATAGATAATCAATGAAATCAATACATAACAATGGATCAATTGAAGGGAATATCACTTAAAAATCTTTAAAACACAATACATATAATATCATGTGAGCAAAAAGGATGAAATTCCACTTACAAACCAATCGAACACCTCCAAACTAAATCTTGGTACACCACCTACAACAATAATCCATAAACAACACCAAAATCAACTCTATATCCAAAAATAAAAGTCAAATATCCCATTAAACCAACAATAACAACAACCTATAACAACTCATCTTCAAAAACCATGCTAGAATCGCACCAAAAACTTACCTAAGCTTCCTTATACCACGGAGAACGTCGATCTCAAGTCGGAAATCCAAATAACTCCAAGAATCAAAGGTAGGAAGCAAAAGAAAATGGAGAAAACCCTTGGAAATGGAGAGAAAATCTCGAAAATGGAAGATAGGATAAGGTAGGTATGGCCAACAACTCCCAAAAAGCAACTAGATATCTCGCCCATACTTACACCGCGGGTGCGGTCACACAAGCACCGCGGGTGCGCTATGCTCACGGCATACCAACAAAAATCCCATGCACGATCACCGCGGGTGCGGTGCTACAATTACCGCGGGTGCGGTCTCACCGCGGGTGCGGTGCTTACACTGCCGCGGGTGCGGTGATGCCACGGCCTTTCAAAACCAAAATGATGAATAGCACACCGCGGGGGCACTCCTCTAAGAGCGCGGGTGCACTCTTTCTTCGGCAATGAACAGTACACAACCAAATAAAATCGAACCGAAACACTGAAACGAACAACCAACAACATCTAATACCTCAAGATAACATTAACCAACAATACTATAGCCCAAAACACAACTCTAAACATCTAATCACATAACCCAAATAAACATACAAAACTTAAACCGTACCGTACACCAGGCTCGGCTATTACAGTTCTAGAGATACAAAATGTTTTAGATGTCAAGGGTTGGGCCATATTGCTAGTGAGTGTCCTAATAAGAGAGTCATGTTTTTGAATTATTATGGTGAATATGAGTCTCAAAGTGAGGGGAATGGCGAGGGTAGTGATGATGATATGCCGGAGTTGGAGGATCCCGATGAGGGATATGGGGCGGTTGTAGGAGAAGCTCTAGTGACTAGGCGAATCATGAGTGCCCAAGTCAAAGATGAGGAGATTAACCGAAGGGAGAACTTGTTTCACACTAGATGTTTTGTGAGTGGTAAGGTGTGCAATGTCATCATAGATGGGGGAAGTTGCACCAATGTGGCTAGCATTGAGATGGTTGAGAGATTGGGATTGCTTACAATAAAACATCCTCAACCATATAAGCTTCAATGGTTGAACGATTGTGCGGAGGTGAGAGTGAATAGGCAAGTTCTAGTGTCCTTTTCAATTGGGAAGTATGTGGATGAAGTTTTGTGTGACATGGTACCTATGCATGCTTGTCATATATTGTTGGGTAGGCCATGGCAATTTGATAGGCGAGTGACTCACGATGGGTTCAAAAATAAGTACTCGTTTGTCTTGAAAAAAGAAACTGTTGTCTTACTTCCATTTTCCCCAAAGAAAGTATTGGAGGACCACTTGAAAAAAAAGAAGAGAGATGAGGCCGAAGAAAAGAGTGAATTAAAAAGTGAGATGGCCTCTGAAAATAAAATTGAAGTGGCTGAAAAAAAGAGAGTTGAAAAGAGTGAGATAGCCACACAAACAAAAAAAGAGAGGAAAGAAATTGAGGGGAAAGAAAAGGAGAGGAAAGAGGCCAAAAAGAATTCTTATATGGCCCAAAAGGGTGAGATAAAACACTTGTTGCACACACATGAACCACTTGTGTTAATTCTTTACAAGGAGATCCTCCTTAACACAAGTGATATAGCCGGATCCCTTCCGAACATTGTTGTTTCACTATTGCAGGAATTTGACGATGTATTTCCGGAAGAGCTACCTCAAGGCTTACCACCATTGAGGGGAATTGAGCACCAAATTGATTTGGTGCCCGGGAGTGCCTTGCCGAACCGCCCAGCTTATAGGAGCAATCCGGAGGAGACTAAGGAGCTACAAAGGCAGGTAAGTGAGTTATTAGATAAAGGTTATGTGCGTGAGTCCATGTCACCTTGTGCGGTGCCTGTTTTGCTAGTCCCTAAGAAAGATGGCTCATGGCGTATGTGTGTCGACTGTAGAGCAATCAATAACATAACCATTAAGTATAGGCATCCCATACCTAGACTAGATGATATGTTAGATGAATTGCATGGGTCTTGCATTTTTAGTAAGATTGATTTGAGGAGTGGGTATCACCAAATTAGGATGAGAGAAGGTGATGAGTGGAAAACTGCTTTCAAAACTAAATATGGGTTGTATGAGTGGATGGTTATGCCTTTTGGTTTAACTAATGCACCTAGCACCTTTATGAGGTTAATGAATCATGTCTTGCGTGCACATATAGGTAAATTTGTTGTGGTTTACTTTGATGATATCCTAGTGTATAGCAAGAATCTTGAAGAGCATGTTAAACACTTGAAACTTGTGCTAATCACATTAAGGGCTGAAAATTTGTATGCTAACTTAAAGAAGTGTGATTTTTGTACAAACAAACTTGTGTTTCTTGGTTTCGTTGTGAGTTCACAAGGGATACAAGTGGATGAAGACAAGGTAAGTGCTATTCGAGATTGGCCATCGCCTACTACTGTTGGTCAAGTCCGAAGCTTTCATGGTCTTGCAAGCTTCTATAGGAGGTTTGTAAAGGATTTTAGCACATTGGCGGCACCGATGACGGCGGTCATCAAGAAGAACGTTCCATTCTGTTGGGGCGAGGAGCAAGAGAAGTCCTTTAATATTATCAAGCAAAAATTAATTAATGCTCCTTTACTTGTGTTACCTGATTTTGCTAATACTTTTGAAATTGAATGTGATGCTTCAGGTGTAGATATTGGTGGCGTGTTGATGCAAGGAGGAAGGCTGGTGGCGTACTTTAGTGAGAAGCTCAATGGGACAGCGCTGAACTATCCCACGTATGACAAGGAGTTCTATGCACTTGTGAGGACTCTTGAGACGTGGCAGCACTACTTGAGGCCTAAAGAGTTTGTGATTCATACGGATCATGAGTCTCTAAAGCACCTCAAGGGGCAACAAAAGCTGAACAAACGGCATGCTAAGTGGGTGGCCTTCATAGAGACATTCCCCTACATGATCAAGTATAAGCAAGGTAAGGAAAATGTAGTGGCCGACGCACTATCACGGAGGTATGTACTTTTCTCTACTTTGGAATATAAAATATTGGGGTTTGAACTTGTTAAAGAGTTGTATGTGCTAGATGATGATTTTAAGGAAGTGTTTGAAACTTGTATGCATGGTCCACATGATAAATTCTACTTGCATAAAGGTTTCTTGTTTAGAGAGGATAGATTGTGCATTCCCAAGTCATCAATTCGTGAATTACTTGTTAGGGAGGCACATGGGGGTGGCCTAATGGGGCACTTTGGGGTGGCTAAGACTTTAAGTGCATTGCATGAACATTTTTATTGGCCACACATGAAGCGTGATGTTGAACGTATTTGTGAGAAGTGCATAACTTGGAGACAAGCTAAGTCTAGGACACTACCACACGGATTATATACACCACTTCCCGTCCATAGTGAACCTTGGGTGGATATCTCTATGGACTTTGTTTTGGGGTTACCTAGGACAAAGAAGGGGAGAGACTCTATATTTGTTGTTGTGGATAGGTTTTCGAAAATGGCACACTTTATTGCTTGTCACAAGACTGATGATGCTTCTAACATTGCGGACCTATTCTTTAGAGAAGTCGTTAGGCTGCATGGCATGCCTAGGTGAAAGCGGACCGGTTACGGTGGCCGGAAGCGCAACGGAAGTCAAAAATTTAATTTTTAAGCTAGGATTTTCGGCCACCATGTTTAAGTGGAATATTTACATTTCAAAACACCATAAAACATACATAGGGTGTTTTAGAATTTACCTATCAACCTCACAAGGTTGATGAATGGCACCAACTTTGTTGTAAACAACAAAGCTCTTCTTTGGTAGGCAAATCTACAAGCTCCTCCTTCTTTTCTTCAAGAAATAAAGCCCACCACTAGCAAGGCAAATCCCCTCAAGTTTTGCACTAGAAAAACTTAAGGATTTTTGAAAAAGAAGATTTTTATTCTCCAAAAATGAAGAACACAATGAGGAAAAATATTGGAGAGAATTCCCTTGAAGTTTTCGGCCAAGTGAAAGTGGAATGAGGGAGTGAAATCTAGTCTTGGGTGTGGGAAAAGTTAGGAGACAAAAGTTGCATGCTTTTGAATTTTTTTAAAAAAAAGTATTCCACACCTCTTCACCTCCCAAGCATGCAAACCCTAGCATGTCATTCATATATAATATGATTTTTAACACATTAAAAACCATGGACAAAATTTTAATTATCTCAAACACATTTGAGATTAATTAAATACTACTTGAATTTATTCAAGTCCCACTAGTTAAATAATTATTTAATTGAGATCTACAAGACTCAATATTATTTAATTAATTCAACACTTGAATTATTTTAATTATTTGGACTCTACTAGGTCCACTAGTGTTTAATTAATTCAACACTTGAATTAATTTAATTTAGTCCCCAATAATGTTTATGAAAATCACAATTTTCAACTACATTATTTACTTGGCCAAATTTTAATCTAGGAACACTTCCTTAAATTAAAATTTATATTTCTCTCATAGAAGTCATACTTCTATTTTTCTTTACGCTTATAAACACATTTATAAGCCGTTCAACACATTGAACTATTTTACTTCTCATCGGGATTTACAAAGCTAGTACTTGTGTGGCCCTCAATGGTTCATTGATACAACTAGCCGTGGGTTCACATCTCTATGTGATTCGGACTAAACATGTCCTTATTCGAGCATACCCCAAGTGCTCCATTCTTACTTATCAACTCCTTGATAGTAAGAACGTCAGAACTCAAGTCTGATAGTACCCAACCAATCACGTTAAACGCCTAGCAGCATCGCTTACGTGATTCCCTAGGTATCACATGATAGTGCCTGCAAGAACCATTCAATTATGGTTAGCGTACAGTACGGTCCCTTCAACTCATATATCCCGACCGATTCGACAACTATTGGTTTATCGAGAGTTGTCAATGAATCGATACTATGTGTCATGTTGTGGTTGCATCGATGGTGTAATCTATGAAACCCCTTTCATAATTACCACCATACTCTGATCAGAGATTTCAACCCACACATACATGAAAAACACATAGGATATCCATACCCGTAGGTAAGCGGTGAATCCCCGGCTACAATGCATCGACTCCTATATGTTTCGCCGTAACACCCAACCTTGCCACCTGATGACCCCATAAGAGTCGGTAAACAAGTCAAAGTGAAACGCTAGCACATAGAGTCTCAATGTTGTCCCGGGTCATAAGGACTAATGGTGTACAACCATAAACTAGGACTTTTCCACTCGATAAGTGAGAACCACTTGGAAAGTCCTTTATAGAGGGTTGTTCAGTGCACTCTACAAGGAGCACCTATCTGCATACTCGGACATCACAATGTCCCCTACCAATGAAACATGGTACTCACATCGCAGATACTAGTCTCTAACTCGAGCGGCCTTTATCCTTCTTAGTGGCGGCTGAATCGACTAGGAACGGTTTAGAATATACAGTATTCCAAATATGAGTTTCATGATACTCATCATATGAGCATCTCATATTCTTTCTACTATTTGTATATTCAAGGGCTTTATCTATGCAACTAGCATGGGTATACAGATAAAGATTTTCCAAAATAATAAATTCAAATATTATTAAAATAAAGATCGTTTATACGAAGAGTTTCATCGTGAACAGTCGGCCAACACTTGGCTCGAAATGCACCTACTCTAACAATCTCCCACTTGCACTAGAGCCAACTACCCATATACTTCAGACCCATTGATTCGCGATGCTTGTCGAATAATGGTCCAGGTAAAGGCCTAATTAGTGGATCAACAACATAATCTGCGGAGCCAACTTTGTCAATAGACACTTCTCTTCTTTCCACAATCTCTCCAAGGATGTGGTACTTTCTCAATACTTGTTTGGATTTCTGATGAGACCTGGGCTCCTTTGCTTGAGCTATAGCTCCCGCGTTGTCACACAACACCGGGACAGGAGCAACTCCATTAAGAATGACGCCCAACTCTTGGACGAAATTCCTTATCCAAACAGCCTCCCTTGCTGCATCTGATGCAGCAATGTATTCGGCCTCTGTGCTGGAATCCGTAGTATTGTCTCGCTTGGAACTCTTCCAAGAGACAGCAGCACCATAGAGCATGAATACAAAACCAGAGGTTGACTTCGAGTCATCGATATCGCTTTGGAAGCTAGAGTTGGTATAGCCTTCCAATTTTAGTTCTCCACCCATAGACCAAGAACAATTTATTGGTCCTTCTCAACTACATGAGGATGTCTTTCACAGCTTTCCAGTGTGGAAGACCAGGGTTCGATTGATATCTACTTACTACACTTAGTGCGAAAGCCACGTCAAGACGTGTAGATATCATCCCATACATAATGCTACCAATTGCCGAAGCATACAGAATGCGTGTCATCGCCACTGTCTCTGCATCAGTCTTGTGAGACAGACTTGGATAGGGACACGCCATGACACATTGGTAGGTGTCCTCCCTTGGACTCATCCATCGAGAACAGCTTCACGATGGTATCAATGTATGTGGACTGGGTGAAACCAAGCAATCTTCTCGATCTATCTCTATAGATCTGTATTCCCAATACAAAAGATGCTTCACCCAAGTCCTGCATCGAGAACTTACTCGTTAGCCATATCTTAGTTGATTGCAACATTCCTACATCATTTCATATGAGTAGAACGTCATCAACATACAACACCAGGAATGTCACAACACTCCCACTGACCCTCTTATACACATAGTGTTCCTCAGGATTCTTAGTAAATCAAACTATTTGATTGTACTGTCGAATCTGAGGTTCCAACTCCTAGATGCCTGCTTTAGATCATAAATAGATCTCTGAAGTTTGCATACCATATGCTCACTTCCGATAGATGTAAACCCTTCAGGTTAAGACATGTAAATAACTTTCTTAAAATCCCCATTAAGAAAGTCCGTCTTGACATCTATCTGCCATATCTCATAGTCATACCATGCAGCTATGGCTAGCAAAATCCTTATGGACTTGAACATCGCGACCGGGGAAAAGGTTTCCTCAAAGTCAACTCCTTGTCTTTGAGTATATCCTTTTTGCCACCAATCGCGCCTTGAAGGTCAATACCTTCCCATCCGTCCCAAGTCCCTATGGGAGCAATTCCCTCAGGTGGATCTACAAGATCCTACACTTGGTTCCAATGCGTGGAATTCAACTCAGATTCCATTGCTTCAAGTCACTTGGATGAATCGGCATCAGATAACGCTTCCTTGAAGGTCCTTGGATCACATCCATGGTTAGGCTCATCATGGCCCTCTTCAAGAAGCTGACCATACCTTATAGGTGGTCTCGAGACTTTCTCGTATCTTCTTGGAGCTTGTATCTCCTCTCTTGGCTCTTCGGGTATGGGTTCTTCAATTGTGGGTTTCTCTCGAACCTCTTCGAGTTCTATCATCTCCCTTTTTCTATCCAATAGAAAATCCTTTTCCAAAAAGGTTGAATTCCTAGAAACAAACACCTTTGTTTCTTGGGGATGATAGAAATAATATCCAACTTAATTCTTTGGATATCCCACAAAGTAACATAAAATGGATCAACAATCCAATTTTATCTACCACTACCTGCTTCATAAGCAGGGCACCCCATATTCTAAGATAAGAATATTTGGGAGGCTTACCCATCCATATCTCATATGGTGTCTGCCTTTGAATGGACATTTAGTGGAATATCTTTTAATTTTAAGTTATAGAGATCGTTTTCAAGTTTACCAGTACCAATCAAACATTCATTCATGTAAATGTTGCAAACACCTTTGCAAAATAAACAAGAATATCCATTTTTATCAGCATAGAAATGGAAACAATGTTTTTAAACAAATTCGGTACAAACAAAATATCTCCTAAAATAACTTAAAATCACTGTTCAACAATAAGTAAACATCTCTTAAGGTCTTGGCAGCAACTCTTGCCCCATTGCCATTCCCAAGAAGGTCTCACCTTCTCTAATCCTCTAACTTCTTCCCATCTCCTGCAACACATTACAGAGATGTAATCCACATTAGGTATCCAATACCCAAGAAGTAGAGTTAATTGAAATGTTTACTTAAATTTAGAACATACCATTTCCAGAACTTTTCTGGGCCAGATATTCCTTGCATTTCGCCTCCAATGTCCAGGCTTCTTGCAGTGATGACAAACATCACTAGTCTTGTCAGCCCTAACTGGTGTGGCTGCCACAACGGGATTCGGAGATTGCCTTAACAAGGGCACGTTCTTCTTGGGACGTTGGAAAGAACGCTTCTTTTCATTCCCATGTGGATCAATCTTTGTACCAGATGAAGAACCCACATAAAAAACCAACTTCTCTTTCTTGATGGTGGACTCAAACGTAACAAGCATATTCACCAACTCCTCAAGGGTCGGCTCTAGCTTGTTCATGTTGAAGTTCACCACAAAAGGATCAAATGAGCTAGGCAGCGATAAGAGCAACACGTCGGTGGTCAACTCCGAAGGCAAGATCAGATCCATGCCAACGAGCTTGTCCACGAGCCCGATCACCTTTAGGCCATGCTCATGGATCGAGGCCCCATCTCGCATGCGCAAAGTGATCAGCTCCTTGACGGTAGCATGCCTTAGAGGTCGTGTTTGCTCACCAAAGAGCTCCTTGAGGTGCAAATGAATGTCAGCAGAACTCTTTGCACCCTCAAAACGCCTCTGCAGCTCATCATTCATAGAAGTCAGCATATAACACCTGGCTATCAAGTCATGGTCACACCATTCCTTGTAAGCCTGCAATTCCTCAGGATTGCAGTCAGTCGGAGCCTCAACAGGGGGCGACTCAGTCAGTGTATATGCTACCCTTTCCGAATTCAAGACGATTTTTAGGTTTCTTAGCCAAGTGAGGTAATTAGGTCCAGTTAATATGTTTTTGTCGAGTATTACGGATATTGGATTGCGCATCGAAGACATTGTCGATTTGTACTGAAAAGTATAAACAGATAAATGTTGATGACTATTTTAAATATTTAGTAAGATATGAAGTTTGGACTTTTACTTCATAAATATTTGCTCCCACTGTTTTGACATTTTCACTACCCTCTAGTGAAAACGGGAAACACTTTCCTCAGAAGGTACGTAAGGTCCAATTAGCGAATTGTGATCCCGAATAATATCGGCCAATCACAATTCCTAAAAGGTAGTTTCCAATTGCATCGCTATGCAACCCTCTACGTAAACTTTTGTCTCGCGTTTGATTAGGAACCAATAATATGACGTCGTTCATCTTCACGTGTCAAGCCTAACCCATCGATATTGAACCTTAATGGACGGTCGCCATGAGTTCCCTCAATAATATGAGCCGAAATCATGGGAGTTCCACGTAGTTCACATCACTATGTCAATGGATGTCACAGCTTTCCGGTACCCAGGGCCCCCTCAATAATATGAGCCGAGCCCCGAGTACGGGTAGCGTTCATCATGCACCCATTGTCGATGGAAGACAAGGAAATTATAAACAAATTTAAAATTCCCTTTTTCGGACTTGATATTAATTTTGAATCTTATTCAAAATGAGGGTTTTTTAATTTTGAAAGGTCTCATCATTAATTTTATTTTAAAAGCTCGCCATGTTTGATCGTATTTTTGCCGGATTCATGCAATTTTGTTATTATAATAATAATAACGCACATACTCATTATTTATAACATATCATGCATATATTATAAATAGAAAACAATACAAGGATGATCAATCGCCCCAAAACTAATGGCCCGTGTGAGCTAAACACGGGCCTAGGTCCAATCCTAGGGTAAATGCACGGGATGCAAATGCAACTAAATTATTACATTAGCATCCAATATTACATGTCTTCGATCTTCATAATCACCAAGGCCACCATCTTCCAATCTTGATCTTCCACTATTCTAATATTTACAAATAAATATCCATGGCACATAGGGATACATCTCATGGGGTGGGAACGGGCCATAAACCAAGCCCATTTTAAATTGATAATTATTACAATCATTCAACACAAATATCCTAGCATACACCTAGCAAATTGGGCTTGGGCTTTTGATCATCCTTCATGCATAATATCACATATCATACACCATCAATTAATTATCACTATAATTAATTGATCCAATATTATATATCTTGATCCAATCACTAACCGCCACAATTATAAATTAAATTAACAAAGTATACAAACTCCTTTGTCTACTTTCAAATTAATTTATTTATAATCGAATTTCTTGTAAATCACAATTTACTATAAATAATTAAAGTCCTACTTCAATTATTTATTTTATGAGAAAATATGTGCAACAATTGTAAATTTAAACTTAAGGGCCCAAAAACCATTTTTCACAAAAAATATTTTGGCCCATTTAAATTTCACAAATTATGTTGGTCATCCAATGGCCCAACATCTCAAGGCCCATGACACTAAGATTGTCCAAAACACTTTTGGAAACCCTAGTCGTCATCGCCGTCGTCGGAGCTCCGTCGCCGGATTCCGGCGACAAAAAATTTTTTCTATTTAAAACTGGAATTTTTTCGGTTGCTGCCCGAAATTCTCGGGCAGCCCGAGACTTCACGGGCAGCAGCAAGCTGCCCGAAACATTTTTTTTTTGTTTTGCTTCAAAAATTTCGGCCTTGATGATTTTTCATGCACAAAAATCCTCAAACGGTTAGAAATCGATCTCAACATAATATTATGCAAATATTATACAAAAACCGTAACCTTAGCTCGGATACCACTTGAAAGCGGACCGGTTACGGTGGCCGGAAGCGCAACGGAAGTCAAAAATTTAATTTTTAAGCTAGGATTTTCGGCCACCATGTTTAAGTGGAATATTTACATTTCAAAACACCATAAAACATACATAGGGTGTTTTAGAATTTACCTATCAACCTCACAAGGTTGATGAATGGCACCAACTTTGTTGTAAACAACAAAGCTCTTCTTTGGTAGGCAAATCTACAAGCTCCTCCTTCTTTTCTTCAAGAAATAAGGCCCACCACTAGCAAGGCAAATCCCCTCAAGTTTTGCACTAGAAAAACTTAAGGATTTTTCAAAGAGAAGATTTTTATTCTCCAAAAATGAAGAACACAATGAAGAAAAATATTGGAGAGAATTCCCTTGAAGTTTTCGGCCAAGTGAAAGTGGAATGAGGGAGTGAAATCTAGTCTTGGGTGTGGGAAAAGTTAGGAGACAAAAGTTGCATGCTTTTGAATTTTTTTAATAAAAAGTATTCCACACCTCTTCACCTCCCAAGCATGCAAACCCTAGCATGTCATGCATATATAATATGGTTTTTAACACATTAAAAACCATGGACTAAATTTTAATTATCTCAAACACATTTGAGAGTAATTAAATACTACTTGAATTTATTCAAGTCCCACTAGTTAAATAATTATTTAATTGAGCTCTACAAGACTCAATATTATTTAATTAATTCAACACTTGAATTATTTTAATTATTTGGACTCTACTAGGTCCACTAGTGTTTAATTAATTCAACACTTGAATTAATTTAATTTAGTCCCCAATAATGTTTATGAAAATCACAATTTTCAACTACATTATTTACTTGGCCAAATTTTAATCTAGGAACACTTCCTTAAATTAAAATTTATATTTCTCTCATAGAAGTCATACTTCTATTTTTCTTTACGCTTATAAACACATTTATAAGCCGTTCAACACATTGAACTATTTTACTTCTCATCGGGATTTACAAAGCTAGTACTTGTGTGGCCCTCAATGGTTCATTGATACAACTAGCCGTGGGTTCACATCTCTATGTGATTCGGACTAAACATGTCCTTATTCGAGCATACCCCAAGTGCTCCATTCTTACTTATCAACTCCTTGATAGTAAGAACGTCAGAACTCAAGTCTGATAGTACCCAACCAATCACGTTAAACGCCTAGCAGCATCGCTTACGTGATTCCCTAGGTATCACATGATAGTGCCTGCAAGAACCATTCAATTATGGTTAGCGTACAGTACGGTCCCTTCAACTCATATATCCCGACCGATTCGACAACTATTGGTTTATCGAGAGTTGTCAATGAATCGATACTATGTGTCATGTTGTGGTTGCATCGATGGTGTAATCTATAAAACCCCTTTCATAATTACCACCATACTCTGATCAGAGATTTCAACCCACACATACATGAAAAACACATAGGATATCCATACCCGTAGGTAAGCGGTGAATCCCCGGCTACAATGCATCGACTCCTATATGTTTCGCCGTAACACCCAACCTTGCCACCTGATGACCCCATAAGAGTCGGTAAACAAGTCAAAGTGAAACGCTAGCACATAGAGTCTCAATGTTGTCCCGTGTCATAAGAACTAATGGTGTACAACCATAAACTAGGACTTTTCCACTCGATAAGTGAGAACCACTTGGAAAGTCCTTTATAGAGGGTTGTTCAGTGCACTCTACAAGGAGCACCTATCTGCATGCTCGGACATCACAATGTCTTCTACCAATGAAACATGGTACTCACATCGCAGATACTAGTCTCTAACTCGAGCGGCCTTTATCCTTCTTAGTGGCGGCTGAATCGACTAGGAACGGTTTAGAATATACAGTATTCCAAATATGAGTTTCATGATACTCATCATATGAGCATATCATATTCTTTCTACTATTTGTATATTCAAGGGCTTTATCTATGCAACTAGCATGGGTATACAAATAAAGATTTGCCAAAATAATAAATTCAAATATTATTAAAATAAAGATCGTTTATACAAAGAGTTTCATCGTGAACAGTCGGCCAACACTTGGCTCGACGTGCACCTACTCTAACACTAGGACCATTGTGTCGGACCGTGATGTTAAATTCCTAAGTTACTTTTGGAAAACATTGTGGGCTAAACTTGGCAATAAATTACTGTTTTCTACGACCTGTCATCCTCAAACTGATGGTCAAACTGAGGTAGTTAATAGGACGTTAGGAACTTTATTACGTGCTATTCTCAAGAAGAACTTAAAGAATTGGGAAAATTGCTTGCCATTTGTTGAATTTGTTTATAATCGTTGTGTGCACTCTACTACTAGCTATTCACCATTTGAGATTGTATATGGTTTCAATCCTTTGACTCCGTTGGATTTGATGTCTTTACCTGTGAGTGAAAGGTTAAACTTAGACGGCAAAAAGAAGGCTGAATTCGTTAGGAGTTTGCATGAGAAGGTAAAAGCCAATATTGAGAAGCAAAATGAGCAATATGCTAAGCAAGCCAACAAAGGGAAAAAGAAGGTGGTATTCGAGAAGGGCGATTGGGTGTGGCTACACTTGAGGAAGGAGAGGTTTCCGGAGAAGCGACGCCCAAAGCTACTACCTAGGGGCGATGGACCATTCCAAGTTCTAGAGAGGATCAATGACAATGCCTACAAACTCGACTTGCCAGGTGAGTATAATCTTAGCTCTACTTTTAATGTTAGTGACTTGTCGTTGTTTGATGTAGGTGACGAGCAAGATTTGAGGACAAATCCTTCTCAAGAAGGGGAGGATGATGCGAACGTGGACGTCCCAAGGAAAGCATGGGATCCTTTGCAGTTGCCGGAGGGACCAATCACGAGGGATCGACTAAAGAGATTCAAGGAGGCGCTACAAGGAGTCATGAGCAAGCCGAAAGAGGTCGTGATGCATGGGAGTACGTTTGGAGGCCAACGGAAAGTCATTCAAGCATTGAGATTGCTGACCGAGTCTGGACGGACCTGTACACGGACCTACACACGGGGTCCGTGTCCTTTACAAGCTGGGATGAGTTTTTACAGTGGCTCCACGGACCTGGAGACGGACCCAGGCACGGGGTCCGTGCCCTTTGTTATTGGCGAAGACAGTGCCTACACGGACCCGCACACGGAGGCGAGCACGGGGTCCGTGTCCCTTGTTTCCGACTGAAGAGTTTTACAGTATGTACACGGACCCTGACACGGAGGTCTACACGGGGTCCGTGTCCTATGTTTTCTGCGCGGATTTGTTTCCTTTTCTAGAGTTTTATTATTTTGGGAGACTAGATTTCTTGATATCTTTTGATACATAGACTATGTTGGACGAATTTTTACACACAATACAAATATTATTTTGAGTTTATCAAACTTGTGAGAATTTTCTCTCAAATTTTCAAAGCTTTTAACTTTGTCAAATCAAATCAAACTTATCAAAGTTTTTAACTTTGTGGCGTTTGTCGGTCGTTGCTTGTGCGGATTGTCGTAGGCAAAGTTCTTCGAAGGTTCGTATAGTTTTCGATTGTTTATCCTCGTGTTTGTTTGTTGCTAAACTCTTGCTAGTTTAGAGGTAAATATCACACAATACTTGAATCAAAAGATCGGGAAAACACACGGATCTTAATATCGTAATTGAATAGAGGGTGCGATTTATTTTTAATCGTGTTTGCTATTTATTCGTGTCAAGATTCACATCATAATTACCTATATCCAGACATCGGGATCCCTAGGATAGAGTTGAGTCGAGTCTGAGACGACGCGTCAGTGGAGTCGAGTCTGAGACGACGCGTCGGATGAGTTGAGTCCGATACGACATGTTGAGTTACAGTGTTATATCATTCACGATTATTGAATGCCTGAGATTGATTTATGTTTCTGATTTGATACATGTTATGAATATTTCTTATATGCTTTCGTATATGTTTTTATATGATTGCATTTATACATTGTTTATACTGGGGTATTTATATCTCACCGGAGTTATCCGGCTGTTGTCTTGTTTTGTATGTGTGCATGACAACAGGTGGGGCTCGATCAGGGTCAAGAAGAGGATGAGAGAAGATTAGATAGCGTGGAGATCCGGGCTTCAGAGCAACATAGGATTCAGCACTGATATGTAGTTGAACCTAGTTGGACTCTTGTAGATAACGCAAGATTTGTATGTTCATGTTTAATATGTAATTTGAGTAAATTACATTACGTTTCCGCTTTGTATTTGAAAAAAATTTTAGACCCTGTTTTATAATTGATTAATTAGTCCCAAACATGATTAAGAACTTGATTAGCGTCCGAGTCCCCACAACAGGTGGTATCAGAGCTGTAGGTACTAGAACTGTAGATTCTTGAGATTGAGATAGAAAAGGCTAGTGAGCGGGGTAGATTGAGTTTTCTTTCCTTGCTTGTGATTGCTAGCATGACTTGCTGCGTTATATAATACATGTTACTTGACTTATCTGATTTGATTTTGTAATATGTAATAGTGGGAACGAATCTGAATTGATTCTCGATCAGCAGTACGATGATCGGGAGGAGAGACTGAATTGAAACAGGTGTGTTGGATTGGATTACTAATCCTTTTGAGTTTCAGATATGCCTCCTAGACGAATCCCAGAACAAGGTAGTACATCGAATCCTCCAATGGATGTAACACCAACTCCAATGGAAACCTTGCTGAAGAGGTTTCAGTCATTCAAACCACCCACTCTGAAAGGTACTGAGACATCAGTCGAGTGTGAGAGTTGGTTAGGAAGCATTGAGTTGTTGTTTGATTCACTGGAGTACAGTGATGAGCCCCGGATTAAATTGATTGGGCACCAGTTGCTGGATGTTGCACAAAGCTGGTGGGTTACAATGAAGAGGGCCTTGGAGCAACGAGGTACGATTATTACTTGGGATGTATTTAAAACTGAGTTTTATCAGAGATTTTTCCCAATATCGTACAGAAAAGACAAGGGGGCGGAGTTTGCCAATGCGAGACAGGGTCAGCTGAACATTGAAGAATATGTGACCAAGTTCTCTACCTTGTTGAAGTTTGCTCCTCATGTGTCTGAAAATGACGAAGCCGTTGCTGATCAGTTCATCAATGGCTTGAATCCCGATATTTTTACATTGGTGAACACAGGGCGACCCAATAACTTTGCTGATGCCATGAATAGAGCAAAGGGCGCTGAAGCAGGCCTGATAAGACAGAGAGGAGCTGAATTTGTTCCTCCAGTGTCGAGACCACTGCAACCACCGCAACCACCTCCCCGATTCGAGAGTGGCAGTAGCAGTGTGTTAGAGTAGGTGCCCGTCGAGCCAAGTGTTGGCCGAGTGTTCACAATGAAACTCTATGAATAAGCAGTCTTTATTTTAATAATATTTGAAATTATTATTTTGGCGAATCTTTATCTGTATACCCATGCTAGCTGCATAGATAAAGCCCTTGAATATACAAATAGTAGAAAGAATATGAGATGCTCATATGATGAGTATCATGAAACTCATATTTGTAATACTGTATATTCTAAACGGTTCCTAGTCGATTCAGCCGCCACTAAGAAGGATATAGGCCGCTCGAGTTAGAGACTAGTATCTGCGATGTGAGTACCATGTTTCATTGGTAGGGGACATTGTGATGTCCGAACATGCAGATAGGTGCTCCTTGTAGAGTGCACTGAACAACCCTCCATAAAAGGACTTTCCAAGTGGTTCTCACTTATCGAGTGGAAAAGTCCTGGTTTATGGTTGTACAGAATTAGTCCTTATGACCCGGGACAACATTGAGACTCTATGTGCTAGAATTACACTTTGACTTGTTTACCGACTCTCATGGGGTCATCAGGTGGCAAGGTTGGGTGTTCTGTCGAAACACATAGGAGTCGATGCATTGTAGTCGGGGATTCACCGCTTACCTTCGGGTATGGATATCCTATGTGTTATCATGTGTATGTAGATCGAAATCTCTGGCCAGAGTATGGTTGTAATTATGAAAGGGGTTTCATAGATTACACCATCGATGCAACTACAACATGACACATAGTATCGATTCATTGACAACTCTCGATAAACCAATGGTTGTCGAATCGATCGGGATATATGAGTTGAAGGGACCGTACTGTACGCTAACCATAATTGAATGGTTCTTGCAGGCACTATCATGTGATACCTAGGGAATCACGTAAGCGATGCTGCTAGGCGTTTAACGTGATTGGTTGGGTACTATCAGACTTGAGTTCTGACGTTCTTACTATCAAGGAGTTGATAAGTAAGAATGGAGCAATTGGGGTATGCTCGAATAAGGACATGTTTAGTCCGAATCACATGGAGATGTGGACCCACGGCTAGTTGTATCAATGAACCATTGAGGGCCACACAAGTACTAGCTTTGTAAATCCCGATGAGAAGTAAAAATAGTTCAATGTGTTGAACGGCTTATAAAGGAGTTTATAAGCGTAAGGAAAATTAGAAGTATGACTTCTATAAAGGAGAAAATAGTTCAATGTGTTGAACGACTTATAAATGAGTTTATAAGTGCAAAGAAAAATAGAAGTATGACTTCTATGAGAGAAATGTAAATTTTGATTTATGGAAGTGTTCCTAAATTAAAATTTGGCCAAGAGAATAATGTATTTGAAAATTGTGATTTTCATAAACATTATAATGGACTAAATTAAATTAATTCAAGTGTTGAATTAATCAAACACTAGTGGGCCTTGTAGAGCCCAAATGATTAAATTAATTCAAGTGTTGGATTAATTAAATAATATTGAGTCTTGTAGAGCTCAATTAAAATAATTATTTAACTAGTGGGACTTGGGTAAATTCAAGTAATGTTTAATTAGTCTCAAATATGTTTGAGATAATTAAATTTAGTCCAAAGTTTTTAATTTGATTAAAAACTATATTGTATGCATGCATGGGAGGTGAAAGGTTGGAGATTACTTTTGAATAAAATAATGGCATGGCATGCTACTTTTCACTTTTGCTTTTTGCAACACCAAGACATGGAATTAAAATTATTCTCCTCCCTCCTCCAAGCATGATGGCCGAACTCTCCCAAAATAATTCTCTCCATTTTTCTCCATTTTTGTGTTCTTCAATTTGTTGAAGAAAACACACTTCTTTTTGAAAAATCTTCTAGTTTTTCTAGTGCAAAACTAGAAGGGGTTTACCTTGCAAGTGGTGGGCTTGATTTTTGAAGGAAAAGGGAGGTGGAGCTTGTAGATCTTCATGCCTTGAAGAGCTTTGTTGTTTGACAACAAAGTTGGAGCCATACAATCAATCTTTTAAAGATTGATAGGTAATCTCTCTTACATCCTATGTATGTTGTTTTAGTAAATATTGCACAATTTCTTGGGGTGGCCGAAAATTTGATTAAAAATTCGAAAAAATTTTGCTTCCGTTGCGCTTCCGGCCACCGTAACCGGTCCGCTTTCAAGTGGTATCAGAGCTAAGGTTACGGATTTTGTGTAATATTTACGTAATATTATGTTGAGATCGATTTCTAACCGCTTGAGAAATTTTTTGGTGCATGTATGGTGAAGGCCGAAATTTTTTGAAGAAAAACAAAAAAAAAAAAATATGTTTTTCGGGCAGCATAGGGCAGCCCGAGGGGCTGCCCGAAATGTTCAGTTTTTAAAATAAAATAAAAAAATTTTTTTGTTGTTGCCGGAATCCGGCGACGGAGCTCCGGCGACGGCGATGACGGCTAGGGTTTCCAAAAGTGTTTTGGTTAATCCAAGTGTCATGGGCCTTGAGATGTTGGGCCATTGGATGGTCAACATATTTTGTGAAATTTAAATGGGCCAAAGTATTTTTGGTGAAAAATGAGTTTTGGGCCCTTAAGTTTAAATTTACAATTGTTGCACATATTTTCTCATAAAATAAATAATTGAAGTGGGACTTTAATTATTTATAGTAAATTGTGATTTACAAGAAATTCGATTATAAATAAATTAATTTGAAAGTAGACAAAGGTGTTTGTATACTTTGTTAATTTAATTTATAATTGTGGCGGTTAGTGATTGGATCAAGATATATAATATTGGATCAATTAATTATAGTGATAATTAATTGATGGTGTATGATATGTGATATTATGCATGAAGGATGATCAAAAGCCCAAGCCCAATTTGCTAGGTGTATGCTAGGATATTTGTGTTGTATGATTGTAATAATTATCAATTTTTAAAGTGGGCTTGGTTTATGGCCCGTTCCCACCCCATGAGATGTCTCCCTATGTGCCATGGATATTTATTTGTAAATATTAGAATAGGGGAAGATCAAGATTGGAAGATGGTGGCCTTGGTGATTATGAAGATCGAAGACATGTAATATTGGATGCTAATGTAATAGTATAGTTGCATTGCATCCCGTGCATTTACCCTAGGATTGGACCTAGGCCCGTGTTTGGCTCACACGGGCCATTAGTTTTGGGGCGATTGATCATCCTTGTATTGTTTTCTATTTATGATATATGCATGATATGTTATAAATAATGAGTATGTGCGTTATTATTATTATAATAACAAAGTTGCATGAATCCGGCAAACATACGATCAAACATGGCGAGCTTTTAAAATAAAATTAATGATGAGACCTTTCAAAATTAAAAACCCTCATTTTGAATAAGATTCAAAATTAATATCAAGCCCGAAAAGGGGAATTATAAATTTGTTTATAATTTCCTTGTCTTCCATCGACAATGGGTGCATGATGAACGCTACCCGTACTCGGGGCTCGGCTCATATTATTGGGGGAGCCTCGAGTGCCGGAAAGCTGTGACATCCATTCACATGGTGATGTGAACTACGTGGAACTCCCATGATTTCGGCTCATATTATTGAGGGAACTCATGGCGACCGTCCATTAAGGTTCAACATCGATGGGTAAGGCTTGACACGTGAAGATGAACGACGTCATATTATTGGGTCCTAATCAAACGTGAGACAAAAGTTTACGTTAAGGGTTGCATTGTGATGCAATTGGAAACTACCTTTTAGTTTTTGTGATTGGCTGATATTATTCGGGATCATAATTCGCTAATTGGACCTTACGTACCTACTGAGGAAAGGAGTTTCCCGTTTTCACTAGAGGGTAGTGAAAGATGTCAAAACAGTGGGAGCAAATATTTATGAAGTATAAGTCCAAACTTCATATCTTACTAAATATTTAAAATAGTCATCAACATTTATCTGTTTTTACTTTTCAGAACAAATCGACAATGTCTTCGATGCGCAATTCGATATCTATAATACTCGACAAACACATATTAACTGGACCTAATTACCTCACTTGGCTAAGAAATTTGAAAATAGTCTTAAATTCGGAAAGGGTAACATATACACTAACTCAGTCGCCCCCTGTTGAGGCTCCGACTGACTGCAATCCTGAGGAATTGCAGGCTTACAAGGAATGGTGTGACCATGACTTGATAGCCAGGTGTTATATGCTGACTTCTATGAACGATGAGCTACAGAGGCGTTTTGAGGGTGCAAAGAGTGCTGCTGACATTCATTTGCATCTCAAAGAGCTCTTTGGAGAGCAAACGCGTCCTCTTAGGCATGCTACCATCAAGGAGCTGATCACTTTGTGCATGCGAGAGGGGACCTCGGTCCATGAGCATGGCCTAAAGGTGATCGGGCTCGTGGACAAGCTCGTTGGCATGGATCTGATCCTGCCTTCGGAGTTGACCACCGACATGTTGCTGTTATCGCTGCCTAGCTCATTTGATCCTTTTGTGGTGAACTTCAACATGAACAAGATGGAACCGACCCTTGAGGAGTTGGTGAACATGCTTGTTACGTTTGAATCCACCATCAAGAAAGAGAAGTTGGTTCTTTATGTGGGTTCTTCATCTGGTACGAAGATTGATCCACATGGGAAGGGAAAGAAGAGTTCTTTCCAACGTCCCGAGAAGAACGTGCCCTTGTTGAGGCAATCTCCGAACCCTGTTGAGGCAGCCAGACCAGTTAAGGCTGACAAGACTAATGATGTATGTCATCACTGCAAGAAGCCTGGACATTGGAGGCGTAATTGCAAAGAATATCTTGCCTAGAAGTGTTCTGGAAACGGTATGTTCTAAATTTAAGTAAACATTTTAATTAACTCTACTTCTTGGGTATTAGATACCGGTTGTGACTCACATCTCTGTAATGGGTTACAGGTGATGGGAAGAAGTAGGAAGCTTAAGGAAGGTGTGACCTTCTTGAGGATGGGCAATGGAGCAAGAGTTGCTGCCAAGGCTATTAAGGATGTTTACTTATTGTTGAACAATGACTTTAAGTTAATTTTAAGAGATGTTTTGTTTGTACCTGTTTGGTGTAAAACATTGCTTCCATTTCTATTGTGATAAAAATGGATATTCTTGTTTATTTAGCAAAGGTGTTTGCAACATTTACAAGAATGAATGTTTAATTGGTACTTGAGAACTTGAAAAACGATCTCTATAACTTAAAAGTAAAAGATATTCTACTAAATGTCCATTCAAAGGCAGATACCATATGAGATATGGATGGGTAAGCCTCCCAAATATTCTTATCTTAGAATATGGGGAGCCCTGCTTATGTGAAGCAGGTAGTGGGAGATAAATTGGATTGTTGATCCATTTTATGTTACTTTGTGGGATATCCAAGGAATTAAGTTGGATATTATTTCTATCATCCCCAAGAAACAAAAGTGTTTGTTTCTAGGAATGCAACCTTTTTGGGAAAAGGATTTTCTATTGGATAGAAAAAGGGAGATGATAGAACTCGAAGAGGTTCGAGAGAAACCCACAATTATGGAACCCACACCCGATGAGCCAAGAGAGGAGATACAAGCTCCTAAAAGATCCGAGAGACTCTCGAGACCACCTATGAGGTATGGTCAGCTTCTTGAAGAGGGCCTTGATGAGCCTAACCATGGATGTGATCCAAGGACCTTCAAGGAAGCGTTATCGGATGCCGATTCATCCAAGTGGCTTGAAGCAATGGAATCTGAGATGAATTCCATGCATTCGAACCAAGTGTAGGATCTTGTGGATCCACCTGAGGGAACTGTTCCCATAGGGACTTGGGGCGGATGGGAAGGTATTGACTTTCAAGGCGCGATTGGTGGCAAAAGGATGTACTCAAAGACAAGGAGTTGACTTTGAGGAAACCTTTTCCCAGTCGTAATGTTCAAGTCCATAAGGATTTTGCTAGCCATAGCTGCATGGTATGACTATGAGATATGGCAGATGGATGTTAAGACAGTCTTTCTTAATTGGGATTTTAAGAAAGTGATTTACATGTCTCAACCTGAAGGGTTTACATCTATCGGAAGTGAGCATATGGTATGTAAACTTCAGAGATCCATTTATGATCTAAAGCAGGCATCAAGGAGTTGGAACCTCAGATTCGACAGTACAATCAAATAGTTTGATTTACTAAGAATCATGAGGGACCCTATGTGTATAAGAAGGTCAGTGGGAGTGTTGTGACATTCCTGGTGTTATATGTTGATAACATTCTACTCATTGGGAATGATGTAGGAATGTTGCAATCAACAAAGATATGGTTAGCGAGTAAGTTCTCGATGAAGGACTTGGGTGAAGCATCTTTTGTATTGGGATACAGATCTATTGAGATAGATCGAAAAGATGGCTTGGTCTCACCCAGTCCACATACATGATACCATCGTGAAGCGGTTCTCGATGGATGCGTCCTTGAGAGGACATCTACCAATGTGTCATGGCGTGTCCCTATCCAAGTCTGTCTCCTGAGACTGATGCAGAGATAGTGACGATGACACGCATTCCGTATGCTTCGGCAATTGGTAACATCATGTATGGGATGATATCTACACGTCCTGACGTGGAGTTTTCACTATGTGTAGTGAAAAGATATCAATCGAACCCCGGTCTTCCACAACTAGAAAGCTGTGAAAGACATCCTCAAGTTGTTGAGAAGGACCAATAAGTTGTTCTTGGTCTATGGGGGTAGAGAACTGAAATTGGAAGGCTATACCGACTCTAGCTTCCAAAGCGATATCGATAACTCGAAGTCAACCTCTAGTTTTGTATTCATGCTCAACGGTGCTGCTGTCTCTTGGAAGAGTTCCAAGCAAGACAATAATACGGATTCCAGCACAGAGGCCGATACATTGCTGCATCAGATGCAGCAAGAGAGGCTGTTTGGATAAGGAATTTCGTCCAAGAGCTGGACGTCATTCCTAATGGAATTGCTCCTATCCCGGTGTTGTGTGACAACACGGGAGCTATAGCTCAAGCAAAGGAGCCAAGGTCTCATCAGAAATCCAAACTAGTATTGAGAAAGTACCACATCCTCGGAGAGATTGTAGAAAGAAGAGTAGTGTCTATTGACAAAGTCGGCTCCGCAGATTATGTTGTTGATCCACTAGCTAAGCCTTTACCTGGACCATTGTTCGACAAGCATCGCGAATCAATGGGTTTTAAGCATATGGGTAGTTGGCTCTAGTGCAAGTGGGAGATTGTTAGAGTAGGTGCCCGTCGAGCCAAGTGTTGGCCGAGTGTTCACAATGAAACTCTATGAATAAGCAGTCTTTATTTTAATAATATTTGAAATTATTATTTTGGCGAATCTTTATCTGTATACCCATGCTAGCTGCATAGATAAAGCCCTTGAATATACAAATAGTAGAAAGAATATGAGATGCTCATATGATGAGTATCATGAAACTCATATTTGTAATACTGTATATTCTAAACGGTTCCTAGTCGATTCAGCCGCCACTAAGAAGGATATAGGCCGCTCGAGTTAGAGACTAGTATCTGCGATGTGAGTACCATGTTTCATTGGTAGGGGACATTGTGATGTCCGAACATGCAGATAGGTGCTCCTTGTAGAGTGCACTGAACAACCCTCCATAAAAATACTTTCCAAGTGGTTCTCACTTATCGAGTGGAAAAGTCCTGGTTTATGGTTGTACAGAATTAGTCCTTATGACCCGGGACAACATTGAGACTCTATGTGCTAGAATTACACTTTGACTTGTTTACCGACTCTCATGGGGTCATCAGGTGGCAAGGTTGGGTGTTCTGTCGAAACACATAGGAGTCGATGCATTGTAGTCGGGGATTCACCGCTTACCTTCGGGTATGGATATCCTATGTGTTATCATGTGTATATAGATTGAAATCTCTGGCCAGAGTATGGTTGTAATTATGAAAGGGGTTTCATAGATTACACCATCGATGCAACTACAACATGACACATAGTATCGATTCATTGACAACTCTCGATAAACCAATGGTTGTCGAATCGATCGGGATATATGAGTTGAAGGGACCGTACTGTACACTAACCATAATTGAATGGTTCTTGCAGGCACTATCATGTGATACCTAGGGAATCACGTAAGCGATGCTGCTAGGCGTTTAACGTGATTGGTTGGGTACTATCAGACTTGAGTTCTGACGTTCTTACTATCAAGGAGTTGATATGTAAGAATGGAGCAATTGGGGTATGCTCGAATAAGGACATGTTTAGTCCGAATCACATGGAGATGTGGACCCACGGCTAGTTGTATCAATGAACCATTGAGGGCCACACAAGTACTAGCTTTGTAAATCCCGATGAGAAGTAAAAATAGTTCAATGTGTTGAACGGCTTATAAAGGAGTTTATAAGCGTAAGGAAAATTAGAAGTATGACTTCTATAAAGGAGAAAATAGTTCAATGTGTTGAACGACTTATAAATGAGTTTATAAGTGCAAAGAAAAAATAGAAGTATGACTTCTATGAGAGAAATGTAAATTTTGATTTATGGAAGTGTTCCTAAATTAAAATTTGGCCAAGAGAATAATGTATTTGAAAATTGTGATTTTCATAAACATTATAATGGACTAAATTAAATTAATTCAAGTGTTGAATTAATCAAACACTAGTGGGCCTTGTAGAGCCCAAATGATTAAATTAATTCAAGTGTTGGATTAATTAAATAATATTGAGTCTTGTAGAGCTCAATTAAAATAATTATTTAACTAGTGGGACTTGGGTAAATTCAAGTAATGTTTAATTAGTCTCAAATATGTTTGAGATAATTAAATTTAGTCCAAAGTTTTTAATTTGATTAAAAACTATATTGTATGCATGCATGGGAGGTGAAGGGTTGGAGATTACTTTTGAATAAAATAATGGCATGGCATGCTACTTTTCACTTTTGCTTTTTGCAACACCAAGACATGGAATTAAAATTATTCTCCTCCCTCCTCCAAGCATGATGGCCGAACTCTCCCAAAATAATTCTCTCCATTTTTCTCCATTTTTGTGTTCTTCAATTTGTTGAAGAAAACACACTTCTTTTTGAAAAATCTTCTAGTTTTTCTAGTGCAAAACTAGAAGGGGTTTACCTTGCAAGTGGGCTTGATTTTTGAAGGAAAAGGGAGGTGGAGCTTGTAGATCTTCATGCCTTGAAGAGCTTTGTTGTTTGACAACAAAGTTGGAGCCATACAATCAATCTTTTAAAGATTGATAGGTAATCTCTCTTACATCCTATGTATGTTGTTTTAGTAAATATTGCACAATTTCTTGGGGTGGCCGAAAATTTGATTAAAAATTCGAAAAAATTTTGCTTCCGTTGCGCTTCCGGCCACCGTAACCGGTCCGCTTTCACAGTGGTGGAACGAAAGATTTTCTGAGGGCTAGAGGAAAGCAGTTCAAGAAGTCTGGCGGTAGTTCTTCTAGCTCTAGTGGTTCTCAGCAGAGTTATACTGGCGTTTACTGCGGAAATTGTGGAGGGAGACATTCCACTGAACAATGCCAAGGAGTATTTGGTAGCTGCCACTTCTGCAAGCAACAGGGACATTTTGCAAGAGTATGTCCACAGAGGGGTTCCCAAAGATTCCAGAGAGCTGAACCATCTGGATCAGCGGCACAGTGGAGTAGACGATCAGCTGCCGTTCCTTCATTTCAGCCAGCACCATCTCAGTCACAGCAGAGGCCAGGAGGAAGCCAGACAGTTGGCCAGCCTTCTAGACAGCAGGCCAGAGTATTTGCTTTGACCGAGGAACAGGCTCAGGAAGCACCAGATGATAATGTTGCAGGTAACTGATTTGTTTGATTATCCTGCATATGTATTGAGGGATACCGGTGCTTCACATATTTGTATTTCTGAAAGAATTGCATTGATGCATGCATTATCTGTTGAGTCTTTATTTACTGTAGTAGTGTTTCTTTCCTTGAGAAAAGATCTTGTACCAGTGATTTCTGTTAGATCTTGTATACTACAGTCGGATGAGAATGAGATCGAGTTAGATTGTGTGGTAGATGGTATTGTACTGGTGTTCTATGATTTTAGAACTGCATTACTGATATTGATATGCTGACCAAGTACATAGCTACCCTAGATTAGTTTCAGAAGATGGTGAAAATCAGACCTGAGATGATCAAGGGATGAATATAGTACGATAAGAATTCTAGACTGAGAATTCCTTTGATATTCGTACTAGCTATGACTCGATTATTACAGAAAGGAGCAGAATGACTCCTTATGTATTCAGTTGATTTACTGAAGTTGAGTCTATCATTGGCTGATTTACCAATGATAAGAAAGTTCTCGTTGTTTTCTCTGATAAGACTTCAGATCTGATTCCAATCAGAGAGATTGATTTTAGTCTTGAACTGATCTTAGAAATTGTGGAAATTTTGAATCCTGATTGAGAAAGATAGTAGACAATCAAGATTATATTGTACAGTCCGAACCAGAGTTGATTTCGAATCGATAGCAGTTTAAAAAGCTGATTAGAATATTTAGAACTCAATATCGATAGTCAGAACAGAGTGTCGATCAGAGTAACAGATACGTGATTTTGTATTTTGTATGAGATTGATTATTCTGTGATGTCAGATGTGTCAGAATTGTACAGCAAAGATTGATAGTGATAGTCAGAGCCGAATACCAGGTAGGTATTTCCTCTTTACTTTATGTTATTAACTGATTTGTGTATATCAAATAGTTCGAATCAGAAAGAACAGATATTGTTAGAAGCTTACAGTCATGGATTCAGTGTTCAGTCTGATGACTGAGACTATATTGTATTCGAACAGATAGTTGTGATATAGACAGATGAGATCAGTTATAACAGAAATGTATTGAAATGTTGGCAGAAATTGTACTGATAAGTCTGAATTGCTAACAGAAGAAGCCAGAAAAGATAGAAATCAGAAGATTATTACAGATTTTGTATAGTTCTGAACAGAAATGGGAGTACATTTCTATGGCTTTCGTAATGAAATTACCGCCATTTTCTTTAGATTATGATATGATATGATTATGATTGACAGATTATTCAATCTATATCTATCAGTTTGTACCAGATTACGTACAAACAGAACCAGATGACATAGATCAATGTCAAAAAATAGTCAGATTGACGAGAATGCAAGAATTAGATGATATCAGATTGTGATTTTGACGGAGTTGTACTTGTGATAGATTATATCATAAGCTCTCTTGTGCAGATTTATTACAGATTGACAGATAGTCAGAGTATATTATCAGATATTGACAGATAATTGTAGAACTTTGGTACTGGATGTTAGTACTAGTTGATATAGATTATTGTCATGACATGATTGATTGTATGACAGTAGCTATCAAGATAGTTCAGAATGGACAGATTTAAGAAACCAACGTTGGATAATAACGATTGGTAATTGAAGATGAAGATTGATTATGTTCTAGATTGGGAAAAACAGATAGGATAACAACTACAGATGGTATTGTTTTGTGATAGATTGCAGATTGGAATATACAGATGTTGTATAGCCAGTAATGCGGGATTGATTCGGCTAGAACGAGTTGAAGAAGGATTATGATATTATAATTCTTGACTTCTGATTCCAGACCAGAATCAGAGCTTGATCAAAGAAAAATACCTCAGAATGATGTTAGTAAAACGAGTTTGGATAATAAACTCTGTTATTCATTTCTTCTAATAGATTTGGATTGCTTGTGGAGAGTTCGAGGACGAACTCAGATCTAAGAGGGGGAGAAATGTAATGCCCAAGAATTAATCACTGCAATTAACGATGATTGATTTATCATTTCATGTGATTATGACGGGATTAATCGGGACACCGAGAAATGTATTCAGAAATAAAATTATGAAAGATATGAGCATGCCAGACCGCACCCGCGGTAAGGGGAGGACCGCACCCGCGGTGGTGCTACGGGAATTTGAAAGAATCGATACCGAAGGATGACCGCACCCGCGGTGTTAACATTACCGCACCCGCGGTGTAGTACCGCACCCGCGGTCTCGACAGGTACCGCACCCGCGGTCTAAGCTTTCGGGAAAAAGAAAGGATAGACATTGCATGAGCGCACCCGCGCTCCTTACACTACCGCACCCCCGGTGCAACGTGTGTTGCGGAAATTGTGACACCTCATGACATGCATGCGTTGATATATATAGTGTTGTAATTCCTTCGAAATTCATTCAGAATTGAGGAAAAGGGTCGAAGCTTTGCCACGAGAAATCCTTATGCCTTTATCTTTCAATCCATCCGTCTGAATTTGAATCCGACTTCGGTATCGAGTTCCTAGCAACGTAGGCTACAACTGGACGTAAGTTTTACTACGTTTTGACATGCTTTGAAATTATGATATTGTCAGAATTGAATGGAACTCATATATGTTGTGCTTGACATAGTAGACATCATAGAATCGAAGTCAGATTAAGAAACGGACTGATTATGAAATTGTTATGATTTTCGGAGTAGTTTTGGAGTCGAGTTGATATCAGAATTGAGTTGTTATTGAGTAAGAGATATTAGAATTAATATTTGATTGATATGGTATGGTTGGGTATATTGATATTATACCGTTGTACCATCGATATTGAAGTAAGTTAAGTATTGAGCAGAACAGATTTGATTCCACAGGTGTATTGATATTATACTCCTCGATATTGTTCTTGTCAGATCGATATTGACAGGTTTTGAGTTCGAGACTTCGACAG
This sequence comes from Primulina eburnea, assembly GCF_022965805.1. Classification (NCBI taxonomy): domain Eukaryota; kingdom Viridiplantae; phylum Streptophyta; class Magnoliopsida; order Lamiales; family Gesneriaceae; genus Primulina; species Primulina eburnea. The sequence goes on from NC_133112.1 coordinate 22,683,826, forward strand.
AGCCAGAATATCAGAAAGAAAGGTATAAATTAATGTTGAGTTGGGATTGCACAACTCGAGTGAGGTTTGACTCGAGTTTCCCTAAATCACATACTTTTATTTATTGCATTGATATTTGCAATTGATGAGACTTATAATTGTAGTCTATTGATTTATAGCAATTATATGATAAGATTGATATTTGTAGTCTATTGATTTATAGCTACTGCATGTGATGACTGCTGATTCGCCAGTCATCTACTGATTTGCTTAGATACTGAATGCATGTATTGATTACTGAGTCGTTGAGTCACCGGCTGATTCGTCGGGTTATTGACTGATTCGTCTTATTATAGGCTGATTCGCCTAGTCACCGGCTGATTCGTCGGGTTATAGACTGATTCGTCTAAACTTAAGCTGATTCGCTTAATTACAGGCTGATTCGTCTGGTTATTGGCTGATTCGCCTAATTACTGGCTAATTCGTCGGGTTATTGACTGGGTCGTCAATTCTGCGGCTGATTCGCCCAGACACTGGAGATATTAATTATATCGATGCCGTTTAGGGATTGATTCATTCCTATCGACTGAGATTCGATATAATTACCTATATCCAGACATCGGGATCCCTAGGATAGAGTTGAGTCGAGTCTGAGACGACGCGTCAGTGGAGTCGAGTCTGAGACGACGCGTCGGATGAGTTGAGTCCGATACGACATGTTGAGTTACAGTGTTATATCATTCATGATTATTGAATGCCTGAGATTGATTTATGTTTCTGATTTGATACATGTTATGAATATTTCTTATATGCTTTCGTATATGTTTTTATATGATTGCATTTATACATTGTTTATACTGGGGTATTTATATCTCACCGGAGTTATCCGGCTGTTGTCTTGTTTTGTATGTGTGCATGACAACAGGTGGGGCTGGATCAGGGTCAAGAAGAGGATGAGAGAAGATTATATAGCGTGGAGATCCGGGCTTCGGAGCAACATAGGATTCAGCACTGATATGTAGTTGAACCTAGTTGGACTCTTGTAGATAACGCAAGATTTGTATGTTCATGTTTAATATGTAATTTGAGTAAATTACATTACGTTTCCGCTTTGTATTTGAAAAAAATTTTAGACCCTGTTTTATAGTTGATTAATTAGTCCCAAACATGATTAAGAACTTGATTAGCTTCCGGGTCCCCACATTATGGGCTAAACTTGGCACAAAATTGTTGTTTTCTACTACTTGTCGTCATCAAACGGATGGACAAACTGAAGTTGTCCATAGAACTTTGGGAACACTTTTGCGTGCTATTGTTAAAAAGAACTTGGATTGACATTTCTATGGACTTTATTTTGGGGTTGCCTAGTACTAAGAAGGGGAGGGATTCTATTTTTGTTGTTGTGGATAGATTCTCTAAGATGGCACATTTTATAGCTTGTCATAAAACCGATGATGCTTCAAACATTGCGGATTTGTTCTTTAGAGAAGTCGTTAGGTTGCATGGAGTGCCTAGGACTATTGTTTCTGGTCGCGATGTTAAATTTCTTGAGTTACTTTTGGAAGACTTTATGGGCTAAACTTGGCACAAAATTGTAGTTTTCTACTACTTGTTATCCTCAAACGGATGGACAAACTTAAGTTGTCAATAGAACTTTGGGAACACCTTTACGTGCTATTCTTAAAAAGAACTTGGATTGATATTTCTATGGACTTTATTTTGGGGTCGCCTAAGACAAAGAAGGGGAGGGATTCTATTTTTGTTGTTGTGGATAGATTCTCTAAGATGGCACATTTTATAGCTTGTCATAAAACCGATGATGCTTCAAACATTGCGGATATGTTCTTTAGAGAAGTCGTTAGGTTATATGGCAATGCCTAGGACTATTGTTTCTGGTCGCGATGTTAAATTCTTGAGTTACTTTTGGAATACTTTATGGGCTAAACTTGGCACAAAATTGTTGTTTTCTACTACTTGTCATCCTCAAACGGATGGACAAATTGAAGTTGTCAATATAACTTTGTGAACACTTTTGCGTGCTATTCTTAAAAAGAACTTGGATTGACATTTCTATGGACTTTATTTTGGGTGGCCTAGGACTAAGAAGGGGAGGGATTCTATTTTTGTTGTTGTGGATAGATTCTCTAAGATGGCACATTTTATAGCTTGTCATAAAAATGATGATGCTTCAAACATTGCGGATTTGTTCTTTAGAGAAGTCGTTAGGTTGCATGGAGTGCCTAGGACTATTGTTTCTGGTCGCGATGTTAAATTCTTGAGTTACTTTTGGAAGACTTTATGGGCTAAACTTGGCACAAAATTGTTGTTTTCTACTACTTGTCATCCTCAAACGGATGGACAAACTGAAGTTGTCAATAGAACTTTGGGAACACTTTTGCGTGCTATTCTTAAAAAGAACTTGGATTGACATTTCTATGGACTTTATTTTGGGGTTGCCTAGGAATAAGAAGGGGAGGGATTCTATTTTTGTTTTTGTGGATAGAATCTCTAAGATGGCACATTTTATAGCTTGTCATAATACCGATGATGCTTCAAACATTGCGGATATGTTCTTTAGAGAAGTCGTTAGGTTGCATGGCGTGCCTAGGACTATTGTTTCTGATCGCGATGTTAAATTCTTGAGTTACTTTTGGAAGACTTTATGGGCTAAACTTCTAACAAAATTGTTGTTTTCTACTACTTGTCATCCTAATACGGATGGACAAACTGAAGTTGTCAATAAAAATTTGGTAACACTTTTGCGTGCTATTCTTAAAAAGAACTTGGATTGACATTTCTATGGACTTTATTTTGGGGTTGCCTAGGACTAAGAAGGGGAGGGATTCTATTTTTGTTGTTGTGGATAGATTCTCTAAGATGGCACATTTTATAGCTTGTCATAAAACCGATGATGCTTCAAACATTTCGGATTTGTTCTTTAGAGAAGTCGTTAGGTTGCATGGAGTGCCTAGGACTATTGTTTCTGGTCGCGATGTTAAATTCTTTAGTTACTTTTGGAAGACTTTATGGGCTAAACTTGGCACAAAATTGTTGTTTTCTACTACTTGTCATCCTCAAACGGATGGACAAACTTAAGTTGTCAATAGAACTTTGGGAACACCTTTGCGTGCTATTCTTAAAAAGAACTTGGATTGACATTTCTATGGACTTTATTTTGGGGTCGCCTAAGACAAAGAAAGGGAGGGATTCTATTTTTGTTGTTGTGGATAGAATCTCTAAGATGGCACATTTTATAGCTTGTCATAAAACCGATGATGCTTCAAACATTGCAGATTTGTTCTTTAGAGAAGTCGTTAGGTTGCATGGCATGCCTAGGACTATTGTTTCTGGTCGCGATGTTAAATTCTTTAGTTACTATTGGAAGACTTTATGGGCTAAACTTGGCAAAAAATTGTTGTTTTCTACTACTTGTCATCCTCAAACGGATGGACAAACTGAAGTTGTTAATAGAACTTTGCGAACACTTTTGCGTGATATTCTTAAAAAGAACTTGGATTGACATTTCTATGGACTTTATTTTGGGGTCGCCTAAGACAAAGAAAGGGAGGGATTCTATTTTTGTTGTTGTGGATAGAATCTCTAAGATGGCACATTTTATAGCTTGTCATAAAACCGATGATGCTTCAAACATTGTAGATTTGTTCTTTAGAGAAGTCGTTAGGTTGCATGGCATGCCTAGGACTATTGTTTCTTGTCGCGATGTTAAATTCTTTAGTTACTATTGGAAGACTTTATGGGCTAAACTTGGCAAAAAATTGTTGTTTTCTACTACTTGTCATCCTCAAACGGATGGACAAACTGAAGTTGTTAATAGAACTTTGCGAACACTTTTGCGTGATATTCTTAAAAAGAACTTGGATTGACCTTTCTATGGACTTTATTTTGGGGTTGCCTAGGAATAAGAAGGGGAGCGATTCTATTTTTGTTGTTGTGGATAGATTCTCTAAGATGGCACATTTTATAGCTTGTCATAAAACCGATGATGCTTCAAACATTGCGGATATGTTCTTTAGAGAAGTCGTTAGGTTGCATGGCAATGCCTAGGACTATTGTTTCTGGTCGCGATGTTAAATTCTTGAGTTACTTTTGGAATACTTTATGGGCTAAACTTGGCACAAAATTGTTGTTTTCTACTACTTGTCATCCTCAAAAGGATGGACAAATTGAAGTTGTCAATATAACTTTGGGAACACTTTTGCGTGCTATTCTTAAAAAGAACTTGGATTGACATTTCTATGGACTTTATTTTGGGGTGGCCTAGGACTAAGAAGGGGAGGGATTCTATTTTTGTTCTTGTGGATAGATTCTCTAAGATGGCACATTTTATAGCTTGTCATAAAACCGATGATGCTTCAAACATTGCGGATTTGTTCTTTAGAGAAGTCGTTAGGTTGCTTGGAGTGCCTAGGACTATTGTTTCTGGCCGCGATGTTAAATTCTTGAGTTACTTTTGGAAGACTTTATGGGCTAAACTTGACACAGAATTGTTGTTTTCTACTACTTGTCATCCTCAAACGGATGGACAAACTGAAGTTGTCAATAGAACTTTGGGAACACTTTTGCGTGCTATTCTTATAAAGAACTTGGATTGACATTTCTATGGACTTTATTTTGGGGTTGCCTTGGAATAAGAAGGGGAGGGATTCTATTTTTGTTGTTGTGGATAGATTCTCTAAGATGGCACATTTTATAGCTTGTCATAAAACCGATGATGCTTCAAACATTGCGGATATGTTCTTTAGAGAAGTCGTTAGGTTGCATGGCGTGCCTAGGACTATTGTTTCTGATCGCGATGTTAAATTCTTGAGTTACTTTTGGAAGACTTTATGGGCTAAACTTGGCACAAAATTGTTGTTTTCTACTACTTGTCATCCTCAAACGGATGGACAAACTGAAGTTGTCAATAGAACTTTGGGAACACTTTTGCGTGCTATTCTTAAAAAGAACTTGGATTGACATTTCTATGGACTTTATTTTGGGGTTGCCTTGGACTAAGAATGGGAGGGATTTTATTTTTGTTGTTGTGGATAGATTCTCTAAGATGGCACATTTTATAGCTTGTCATAAAACCGATGATGCTTCAAACATTGCGGATTTGTTCTTTAGAGAAGTCGTTAGGTTGCATGGCATGCCTAGGACTGTTGTTTCTGGTTGCGATGTTAAAATCTTGAGTTACTTTTGGAAGACTTTATGGGCTAAACTTGGCACAAAATTGTTGTTTTCTACTACTTGTCATCCTAATACGGATGGACAAACTGAAGTTGTCAATAAAACTTTGGTAACACTTTTGCGTGCTATTCTTAAAAAGAACTTGGATTGACATTTCTATGGACTTTATTTTGGGGTGGCCTAGGACTAAGAAGGGGAGGGATTCTATTTTTGTTGTTGTGGATAGATTCTCTAAGATGGCACATTTTATAGCTTGTCATAAAACCGATGATGCTTCAAACATTGCGGATTTGTTCTTTAGAGAAGTCGTTAGGTTGCATGGCAGTGCCTAGGACTATTGTTTCTGGTCGCGATGTTAAATTCTTGAGTTACTTTTGGAAGACTTTATGGGCTAAACTTGGCACAAAATTGTTGTTTTCTACTACTTGTCATCCTCAAACGGATGGACAAACTGAAGTTGTCAATAGAACTTTGGGAACACTTTGCGTGCTATTCTTAAAAAGAACTTGGATTGACATTTCTATGGACTTTATTTTGGGGTCGCCTAGGACTAAAGAAGGGGAGGGATTCTATTTTTGTTGTTGTGGATAGATTCTCTAAGATGGCACATTTTATAGCTTGTCATAAAACCGATGATGCTTCAAACATAGCGGATTTGTTCTTTAGAGAAGTCGTTAGGTTGCATGGCATGCCTAGGACTATTGTTTCTGGTCGCGATGTTAAATTCTTTAGTTACTATTGGAAGACTTTATGGGCTAAACTTGGCACAAAATTGTTGTTTTCTACTACTTGTCATCCTCAAACGGATGGACAAACTGAAGTTGTCAATAGAACTTTGGAACACTTTTGCGTGCTATTCTTAAAAAGAACTTGGATTGACATTTCTATGGACTTTATTTTGGGGTTGCCTAGGACTAAGAAGGGGAGGGATTCTATTTTTGTTGTTGTGGATAGATTCTCTAAGATGGCACATTTTATAGCTTGTCATAAAACCGATGATGCTTCAAACATTGCGGATTTGTTCTTTAGAGAAGTCGTTAGGGTGCATGGCGTGCCTAGGACTATTGTTTCTGATCGCGATGTTAAATTCTTGAGTTACTTTTGGAAGACTTTATGGGCTAAACTTGGCACAAAATTGTTGTTTTCTACTACTTGTCATCCTCAAACGGATGGACAAACTGAAGTTGTCAATAAAACTTTGGGAACACTTTTGCGTGCTATTCTTAAAAAGAACTTGGATTGACATTTCTATGGACTTTATTTTGGGGTCGCCTAGGACTAAGAAGGGGAGGGATTCTATTTTTGTTGTTGTGGATAGATTCTCTAAGATGGCACATTTTATAGCTTGTCATAAAACCGATGATGCTTCAAACATTGCGGATTTGTTCTTCAGAGAAGTGGTTTGGTTGCATGGCATACCAAAGACTATTGTTTCTGGTCGCGATGTTAAATTCTTGAGTTACTTTTGGAAGACTTTATGGGCTAAACTTGGCTGAAAATTGTTGTTTTCTACTACTTGTCATCCTCAAACGGATGGACAAACTGAAGTTGTCAATAGAACTTTGGGAACACTTTTGCGTGCTATTCTTAAAAAGAACTTGGATTGACATTTCTATGGACATTATTTTGGGGTTGCCTAGTACTAAGAAGGGGAGGGATTCTATTTTTGTTGTTGTGGATAGATTCTCTAAGATGGCACATTTTATAGCTTGTCATAAACCGATGATGCTTCAAACATTGCGGATTTGTTCTTTAGAGAAGTCGTTAGGTTGCATGGAGTGCCTAGGACTATTATTTCTGGTCGCGATGTTAAATTCTTGAGTTACTTTTGGAAGACTTTATGGGCTAAACTTGGCACAAAATTGTTGTTTTCTACTACTTGTCATCCTCAAACGGATGGACAAACTGAAGTTGTCAATAAAACTTTGGGAACACTGTTGCGTGCTATTCTTAAAAAGAACTTGGATTGACATTTCTATGGACTTTATTTTGGGGTGGCCTAGGACTAAGAAGGGGAGGGATTCTATTTTTGTTGTTGTGGATAGATTCTCTAAGATGGCACATTTTATAGCTTGTCATAAAACCGATGATGCTTCAAACATTGCGGATTTGTTCTTTAGAGAAGTCGTTAGGTTGCATGGCATGCCTAGGACTATTGTTTCTGGTTGCGATGTTAAATCTTGAGTTACTTTTGGAAGACTTTATGGGCTAAACTTGGCACAAAATTGTTGTTTTCTACTACTTGTCATCCTAATACGGATGGACAAACTGAAGTTGTCAATAAAACTTTGGTAACACTTTTGCGTGCTATTCTTAAAAAGAACTTGGATTGAAATTTCTATGGACTTTATTTTGGGTTTGCCTAGGACTAAGAAGGGGAGGGATTCTATTTTTGTAATTGTGGATAGATTCTCTAAGATGGCACATTTTATAGCTTGTCATAAAACCGATGATGCTTCAAACATTGCGGATTTGTTCTTTAGAGAAGTCGTTAGGTTGCATGGAGTGCCTAGGACTATTGTTTCTGGTCGCGATGTTAAATTCTTAAGTTACTTTTGGAAGACTTTATGGGCTAAACTTGGCAAAAAATTGTTGTTTTCTACTACTTGTCATCCTCAAACGGATGGACAAACTGAAGTTGTCAATAGAACTTTGGGAACACCTTTGCGTGCTATTCTTAAAAAGAACTTGGATTGACATTTCTATGGACTTTATTTTGGGGTCGCCTAAGACAAAGAAGGGGAGGGATTCTATTTTTGTTGTTGTGGATAGATTCTCTAAGATGGCACATTTTATAGCTTGTCATAAAACCGATGATGCTTCAAACATTGCAGATTTGTTCTTTAGAGAAGTCGTTAGGTTGCATGGCATGCCTAGGACTATTGTTTCTGGTAGCGATGTTAAATTCTTTAGTTACTATTGGAAGACTTTATGGGCTAAACTTGGCAAAAAATTGTCGTTTTCTACTACTTGTCATCCTGAAACGGATGGACAAACTGAAGTTGTCAATAGAACTTTGAGAACACTTTTGCGTGCTATTCTTAAAAAGAACTTGGATTGACATTTCTATGGACTTTATTTTGGGGTTGCCTAGGAATAAGATGGGGAGGGATTCTATTTTTGTTGTTGTGGATAGATTCTCTAAGATGGCACATTTTATAGCTTGTCATAAAACCGATGATGCTTCAAACATTGCGGATTTGTTCTTTAGAGAAGTCGTTAGGTTGCATGGAGTGCCTAGGACTATTGTTTCTGGTCGCGATGTTAAATTCTTGAGTTACTTTTGGAAGACTTTATGGGCTAAACTTGGCACAAAATTGTTGTTTTCTACTACTTGTCATCCTCAAACGGATGGACAAACTGAAGTTGTCAATAAAACTTTGGGAACACTGTTGCGTGCTATTCTTAAAAAGAACTTGGATTGACATTTCTATGGACTTTATTTTGGGGTGGCCTAGGACTAAGAAGGGGAGGGATTCAATTTTTGTTGTTGTGGATAGATTCTCTAAGATGGCACATTTTAAAGCTTGTCATAAAACCGATGATGCTTCAAATATTGCAGATTTGTTCTTTAGAGAAGTCGTTAGGTTGAATGGCATGCCTAGGACTGTTGTTTCTGGTCGCGATATTAAATTCTTGAGTTACTTTTGGAAGACTTTATGGGCTAAACTTGGCACAAAATTGTTGTTTTCTACTACTTGTCATCCTAAAACGGATGGACAAACTGAAGTTGTCAATAAAACTTTGGGAACAATTTTGCGTGCTATTCTTAAAAAGAACTTGGATTGGCATTTCCATGGACTTTATTTTGGGGTTGCCTAGGACTAAGAAGGGGAGGGATTCTATTTTTGTTGTTGTGGATAGATTCTCTAAGATGGCACATTTTATAGCTTGTCATAAAACCGATGATGCTTCAAACTTTGCGGATTTGTTCTTTAGAGAAGTCGTTAGGTTGCATGGCATTCCTAGGACTATTGTTTCTGTTCGCGATGATAAATTCTTGAGTTAATTTTGGAAGACTTTATGGGCTAAACTTGGCACAAAATTGTTGTTTTCTACTACTTGTCATCTTCAAACGGATGGAAAAACTGAAGTTGTCAATAAAACTTTGGGAACACCTTTTCGTGCTATTCTTAAAAAGAACTTTAATTGATATTTCTATGGACTTTATTTTGCGTTCGCCTAGGACAAACAAAGGGAGGGATTCTATTTTTGTTGTTGTGGATAGATTCTCTAATATGGCACATTTTATAGCTTTTCATAAAACCGATGATGCTTCAAACATTGCGGATTTGTTCTTTAGAGAAGTCGTTAGGTTGCATGGCATGCCTAGGACTATTGTTTCTGGTCGCGATGTTAAATTTTTGAGTTACTTTTGGAAGACTTTATGGGCTAAACTTGACACAAAATTGTTGTTTTCTACTACTTGTCGTCCTCAAACGGATGGACAAACTGAAGTTGTCAATAGAACTTTGGGAACACTTTTGGTTGCTATTGTTAAAAAGAACTTGGATTGACATTTCTATGGACTTTATTTTGGGGTTGCCTAGTACTAAGAAGGGGAGGGATTCTATTTTTGTTGTTGTGGATAGATTCTCTAAGATGGCACATTTTATAGCTTGTCATAAAACCGATGATGCTTCAAACATTGCGGATATGTTCTTCAGAGAAGTCGTTAGGTTGCATGGCATTCCTAGGACTATTGTTTCTGGTCGCGATGTTAAATTCTTGAGTTAATTTTGGAAGACTTTATGGGCTAAACTTAGCACAAAATTGTTGTTTTCTACTACTTGTCATCTTCAAACGGATGGACAAACTGAAGTTGTCAATAGAACTTTGGGAACACCTTTGCGTGCTATTCTTAAAAAGAACTTTAATTGATATTTCTATGGACTTTATTTTGCGTTCGCCTAGGACAAACAAGGGGAGGGATTCTATTTTTGTTGTTGTGGATAGATTCTCTAAGATGGCACATTTTATAGCTTGTCATAAAACCGATGATGCTTCAAACATTGCGGATTTGTTCTTTAGAGAAGTCGTTAGGTTGCATGGCATGCCTAGACTATTGTTTCTGGTCGCGATGTTAAATTCTTTAGTTACTATTGGAAGACTTTATGGGCTAAACTTGGCACAAAATTGTTGTTTTCTACTACTTGTCATCCTCAAACAGGATGGACAAACTGAAGTTGTCAATAGAACTTTGGGAACACTTTTGCGTGCTATTCTTAAAAAGAACTTGGATTGACATTTCTATGGACTTTATTTTGGGGTTACCTAGGAATAAGAAGGGGAGGGATTCTATTTTTGTTGTTGTGGATAGATTCTCTAAGATGGCACATTTTATAGCTTGTCATAAAACCGATGATGCTTCAAACATTGCGGATATGTTCTTTAGAGAAGTCGTTAGGTTGCATGGCATGCCTAGGACTATTGTTTCTGATCGCGATGTTAAATTCTTGAGTTACTTTTGGAAGACTTTATGGGCTAAACTTGACACAAAATTGTTGTTTTCTACTACTTGTTATCCTCAAACGGATGGACAAACTGAAGTTGTCAATAAAACTTTGGGAACACTTTTGCGTGCTATTCTTAAAAAGAACTTGGATTGACATTTCTATGGACTTTATTTTGGGGTCGCCTAGGACTAAGAAGGGGAGGGATTCTATTTTTGTTGTTGTGGATAGATTCTCTAAGATGGCACATTTTATAGCTTGTCATAAAACCGATGATGCTTCAAACATTGCGGATTTGTTCTTAAGAGAAGTGGTTAGGTTGCATGGCATGCCAAAGACTATTGTTTCTGGTCGCGATGTTAAATTCTTGAGTTACTTTTGGAAGACTTTATGGGCTAAACTTGGCACAAAATTGTTGTTTTCTACTACTTGTCGTCCTCAAACGGATGGACAAACTGAAGTTGTCAATAGAACTTTGGGAACACTTTTGCGTGCTATTGTTAAAAAGAACTTGGATTGACATTTCTATGGACTTTATTTTGGGGTTGCCTAGTACTAAGAAGGGGAGAGATTCTATTTTTGTTGTTGTGGATAGATTCTCTAAGATGGCACAATTTACAGCTTGTCATAAAACGATGATGCTTCAAACATTGCGGATTTGTTCTTTAGAGAAGTCGTTAGGTTGCATGGAGTGCCTAGGACTATTGTTTCTGGTCGCGATGTTAAATTCTTGAGTTACTTTTGGAAGACTTTATGGGCTAAACTTGGCACAAAATTGTAGATTTCTACTACTTGTTATCCTCAAACGGATGGACAAACTTAAGTTGTCAATAGAACTTTGGGAACACCTTTGCGTGATATTCTTAAAAAGAACTTGGATTGACATTTCTATGGACTTTATTTTGGGGTCGCCTAAGACAAAGAAGGGGAGGGATTCTATTTTTGTTGTTGTGGATAGATTCTCTAAGATGGCACATTTTATAGCTTGTCATAAAACCGATGATGCTTCAAACATTGCGGATTTGTTCTTTAGAGAAGTCGTTAGGTTGCATGGCATGCCTAGGACTATTGTTTCTGGTCGCGATGTTAAATTCTTGAGTTACTTTTGGAAGACTTTATGGGCTAAACTTGGCACAAAATTGTTGTTTTCTACTACTTGTCGTCCTCAAACGGATGGACAAACTGAAGTTGTCAATAGAACTTTGGGAACACTTTTGCGTGCTATTGTTAAAAAGAACTTGGATTGACATTTCTATGGACTTTATTTTGGGGTTGCCTAGTACTAAGAAGGGGAGGGATTCTATTTTTGTTGTTGTGGATAGATTCTCTAAGATGACACATTTTATAGCTTGTCATAAAACCGATGATGCTTCAAACATTGCGGATTTGTTCTTTAGAGAAGTCGTTAGGTTGCATGGATGCCTAGGACTATTGTTTCTGGTCGCGATGTTAAATTCTTGAGTTACTTTTGGAAGACTTTATGGGCTAAACTTGGCATAAAATTGTAGGTTTCTACTACTTGTTATCCTCAAACGGATGGACAAACTTAAGTTGTCAATAGAACTTTGGGAACACCTTTGCGTGCTATTCTTAAAAAGAAGTTGGATTGACATTTCTATGGACTTTATTTCGGGGTCGCCTAAGACAAAGAAGGGGAGGGATTCTATTTTTGTTGTTGTGGATAGATTCTCTAAGATGGCACATTTTATAGCTTGTCATAAAACCGATGATGCTTCAAACATTGCAGATTTGTTCTTTAGAGAAGTCGTTAGGTTGCATGGCATGCCTAGGACTTTTGTTTCTGGTCGCGATGTTAAATTCTTTAGTTACTATTGGAAGACTTTATGGGCTAAACTTGGCACAAAATTGTTGTTTTCTACTACTTGTCATCCTCAAACGGATGGACAAACTGAAGTTTGTCAATAGAACTTTGGGAACACTTTTGCGTGCTATTCTTAAAAAGAACTTGGATTGACATTTCTATGGACTTTATTTTGGGGTTGCCTAGGACTAAGAAGGGGAGAGATTCTATTTTTGTTGTTGTGGATAGATTCTCTAAGATGGCACATTTTATAGCTTGTCATAAAACCGATGATGCTTCAAACATTGCAGATTTATTCTTTAGAGAAGTCGTTAGGTTGCATGGCATGCCTAGGACTATTGTTTCTGGTCGCGATGTTAAATTCTTGAGTTACTTTTGGAAGACTTTATGGCTAAACTTGGCACAAAATTGTTGTTTTCTACTACTTGTCATCCTCAAACGGATGGACAAACTGAAGTTGTCAATAGAACTTTGGGAACACTTTTGCGTGCTATTCTTAAAAAGAACTTGGATTGACATTTCTATGGACTTTATTTTGGGGTTGCCTAGGACTAAGAAGGGGAGGGATTCTATTTTTGTTGTTGTGGATAGATTCTCTAAGATGGCACATTTTATAGCTTGTCATAAAACCGATGATGCTTCAAACTTGCGGATTTGTTCTTTAGAGAAGTCGTTAGGTTGCATGGCATGCCTAGGACTATTGTTTCTGGTCGCGATGTTTAAATTCTTTGAGTTACTTTTGGAAGGACTTTATGGCTAAACATGGCACAAAATTGTTGTTTTCTACTACTTGTCATCCTAAAACGGATGGACAAACTGAAGTTGTCAATAAACTTTGGGAACACTTTTGCGTGCTATTCTTAAAAGAACTTGGATGAATTTCTATGGACTTTATTTTGGGGTCTGCCTAGGACTAAGAAGGGGAGGGATTCTATTTTTGTTGTTGTGGATAGATTCTCTAAGATGGCACATTTTATAGCTTGTCATAAAACCGATATGATGCTTCAAACATATGCGGATTTGTTCTTTAGAGAAGTCGTTAGGTTGCATGGCATGCCCTAGGACTATTGTTTCTTTTCGCGATGTTAAATTCTTTAGTTACTTTTGGAAGACTTTTATGGGCTAAACTTGGCCACAAAATTGTGTTTTCTACTACTTGTCATCCTCAAACGGATGGACAAACTGAAGTTGTCAATAGAACTTGGGAACACTTTGCGTGCTATTCTTAAAAAGAACTTGGATTGACATTTCTATGGACTTTATTTTGGGGTTGCCTAGGACTAAGAAGGGGAGGGATTCTATTTTTGTTGTTGTAGTGAAACAACAATTTGGCCGTTTAGCCCCTAAATCTTCATACTTAACTCCAGACTTAACATCGCGACATAAAACAATAGCCCTAGCATGCCAATGCAACCTAAACGACTTCTCTAAAGAACAAACACCAGAAATTTTGAAGCTCATTGTTATGACGCTATAAAATGTGCCTCTTAAGGACTATCCCACAACAACAAAAATAGATTCCCTACCCTTCTTAGTCTAGGCAACCCCAAACTCAGTCATAGAATGGTTCAATCCAAGTTCTTTTAAGAATGCACCAAACGTGTTACCCAAAGTTTTCTGTTGGAACTTCAGTTTTGTCCATCCGTTTGAGATGACAAGTAGTAGAAAACAACAATATTTTGCCAAGTATAGCCCATAAGTCCTTCCAAAAGTACTCTAGAATTTCACATCGGACCGAACAATAGTCCTAGGCATGCCATCCACCTAACTGACTTCTCTAAAGCACATATCCGCAATGTTATGAAGCATCATCGGTTTTAGACAGCTATAAAATGTGCCATCTTAGATAATCTATCCCCCACACCACAAATAGAATCCCTCACCTTCTTAGTCCTAGGCAACCCCAATAAGTCTCATAGGAACTGTCATCTAAGTTCTTTTTTAAGAATATCCTCGAAAAAAGGGTTGTTCCCAACGGTCTGTTTAGAACTTCAGTTTGGTCCATCCTTGAGGATGACAAGTATAAAACACAATTTGTTCCACGTTTAGCCCTAAAGTCTTCCAAAAGTAACTCAGAATTTAAATCGCGACTAGAAACAATAGTCTAGCATGCATGCAACCTAACGACTTCTAGACACACATCCGCAATGTTTTGAAGCATTCAATTCAATCGGTTTTTGCCAAGCTATAAAAGTGCCTTCTAGAGAATCTATCCACCACAACAAAATAGAATCCCCTCCCCTTCTTAGTCCTCCCTCAACCCAAATAAGTCCATAGAATGTCAATCCAAGTTCCTTTTAAGAATATCACGCCAAATTGTTCCCAAAGTTCTGTTTAGAACCTTCGTTTGTCCTCTGTTTGAGGATGACAAAGTATCGAAACAACATTTGTGCCATTTTTACCCATAAAGTCTTCCAAAATTTAACTCAGATTTAACATCGCGACCAGAAAACAATAGTCCTTAGGCATCCATGCAAACCTTAACGACTTCTCTAAGAATAAATTGCTAATGTTTGACAAGCATCTGGTTTTATGACACCTTATAAAAATGTGTGCATCTTAGCAGATTCTCGTCCCCAAAACAAAACAAAATATCCCGCCCTCTTCGTCCTAGCACAACCCCAAAAATAAAGTCCATAGAATGTCATTCCAAGTTCTTTTTAAGAATAGCAACGCAAAACGTGTCCCAAAGTTCTTTGACAACATCAGTTTTGTCCATTCCGTTTGAGGATGACAAGTAGTGACAGAAAACCACATTTGTGGGCCAAGTTTAGTCCCATAAAGTCTTCCAGAAGTAACTAATAAGAAATTTATAACATCGCGACCAGAAGAGTAAACAAGTCCTAGCATGCCATGCAACCTACGGACTTCTAAAGAAATAAATCTGCACACTGTTTGAAGCATCATCGGTTTTATGACAAGCTATAACAAATGTTGCCATCTTTGAGAATCTATCCACAACAACAAAAACTAGATTTCCTCACTTCTTCTGTACTAGTCGAACCCAAAATAAAGTCATAGAAATGTCAATTTTCAAGCTCGTTTTTTAGAATAGCACGCAAAAGTGTTCCAAGTTTATTGATAAACTCATGTTTGTCCTCCGTTTTTGAGGATGAAAATAGTAGAAAACAACCAATATTTGTGCAAGTTTAGGCCCTAAAGTCTTCCAAAAAGTTTAACCTAAGAATTAACCATCGTACCAAAAAACACTAGTCCTAGGCATGCCAATGCAACCTAACACTTCTCTAACAGAACATATATCCGCATTGTTTGGAAGAATTCATCGGTTGTTATGACAAAGACATATAAAATGTGCCATCTTAGAGAAACTCTCCACAACACACCCACAAATAGTAATCCTCTCACCTTCCTGTAGTCCCTACGGCAACCCCAAATACAGTCCATAGAAATGTCAATCCAAGGTCTTTTTAAGAATTGCAACTGCAGAAGGTTCCCAAAGTTCTGTTGAAACTTCAGTTTTTCTCATCCGTTGGGGATGGGGATGACAAAGTAGGAAAACACAATTTTGTGGTCCAAGTCTTAGCTCATCAAGTCTTCCAAAGTTAATCTACATAGATTTTCAACATCGCGGAACAGAAACATAGTCTAGGCCATGTCCATGCAACCTAACGACTTCTTTAAAGAATCAATCTCGCATTGTTTGAAGCATCACATCGTTTTATGACAAGCTTATATTAAATTCAAACGTGCTTCTTACGAGAATCATCCACAACAACAAAATAGAATCTCCCACCTTTCTTGTCTAGCCAACCCCGCAAAAACCAAACAGTCCCATTAGAAGTCAATCAAGTTCTTTATTTTAAGAAATAGCACGCAAAAGTGTTCCCAAAGTTCTAGTTGGACAATTCAGTTTTGATCCATCCGTTTTTTTTGAGATGACAATATAGTAGAAAAGCAGCAGAGAACCACAATTTTTCAATTGTGCTCAGTTTAGCCCAATAAAGTCTTCCAATTAACTACAAGAATTATAACACATCGCGCCAGAATCAATAGTCCTTTAGGCAGCCATGCAAAACCTAACGACCTTTCTCGAATAAACAATCTGCAATGTTTTGAAGCATTCATTCGGTTTCTGACAAGCATAAAATGTGTCCATCTTCCTAGGACAATCTATCCAAACAACAACAAAATAGAATCCCCACCGTTCTTGTGTTAGGGCGGACCCCAAAATCAATATAAGTCCATATGAAATTGTCAATCCAATTCTTTTGAGAATCGCAAGCAAAGTTGTATCCCAAAGTTTCGTTGAGAACTTAAGTTTGGTCCTCTCTTTTTGAGGATAGAAGTAAGTATAGAACACAAATTTTCGTGTCCAAGTTTAGCCCATAAAGTCTTCCAAAAGTAAAGTACTCAAAAATTTACATCGCGAGCAAGAGAAACATAGTCCATATGGCATACCATTGCACCTACGGACCTTCTCTAAGAACAAATCCCGCAATGTTTGAAGCACTCATCGGTTTTAGACAAGCTAGCTATAAAAAATTGTACATCTAGAGATCTATCCACAACAACAAAATAGAATCCCTCCCATTCTTAAGTACTAGGCAACCCAACATAAATAAAGTACCATAGAATGTCAATCCAAGTTCTTTTCAAGATTTAGAACCAACAAGTGTTCTCTCATAGTTAGTGCCAATTTAGAACTTCAGTTTTTGTCCATCCGTTTGAGGACTGACAAGTAGTAGAAAAAAACAATTTTGGTGCCAATTTAGGCCCCAATAAGTCTTCCAAAAAGTAACTCAAGAAATTTAACCATCGCGGACCAGACAACAATAGTTCCTGGCATGCCAATGGAACCTAACGCTTCGTCTAAAGAACAAAAATCCGCAATGTTTGATGAAGCATCATCGTGTTTTCAATGACAAGCTACTAAAAATGTTGGCCATCTTAGGAATCTATCACACAACAAAAAAGAATCCCTCCCTTCTTTAGTTAGGGAACCCCAAAACTAAAGTTCCATAGAAGTCATCCCATAGGTTCTTTTTGTTACGAATATGCACGGCAAACAGTGTTCCCACGTTCTATTGACAACTTCGAGTTGTTCCATCTGTTTGAGGATAACAGTAGTAGAATACACATTTGTGCCAAGTTTGCCCATTAAAAGTCTTCAAAAGAAACTAAGGAATTTAACATCGCGACCAGAAAACATAGTCCTAGGCATCCATGGGCAACCTAACGACTTCTCTAAAGAACAAATTCGCAAGTTTGCAAGTCTCATCGGTTTTATGACAAGCTGTCAAATTGTGCATCTAGGACTCTGTCCACAACACAACAAATAGATCCTCACTTCTAGTACCTAGCTAACCCCCAAAATAAAGTCCATAGAATGTCAATCCAAGTTCTTTTTAAGACAATAGCACGCCAAAGGGACGTTTCCCAAAGTTCTTTGGACAACTTCAGTTTGCCCATCCTTTGTTGAGGACGACAAGTAGTAGAGAAACAACAATTTTGTTGGCCAAGTTTAGCCCACTAAAGTTTCCAAAAGTACTCCACGAATTTAACATCGCACCAGAAACAATAGCTTCCGGCATTGCCATGCAACCTAACCACTTCTGCTAAAGACACCAAATCCGCAATTGTTTGAACTCATCGGTTTTATGACAAGCTATAAAATGTGCATCTTAGAGAATCTATACACAACCAACCAAAAATAGATTCCCTCCCCTTTATTCCTAGGCGACCCCAAAATAAAGTCCATAGAAATAGATAGTGCCATCCAAAGTTTCTTTTAGAATAGCACCCGCAAAGTGTTCCCAAAGTTTCTGTGAGAACTTCAGTTTGTCCATCCGTTTTGAGGTATACAAGTAGTTAGAAAACAACAATTTTGTGAAGCCAAGCTTTTGCCCATAAAGTCTTCAAAAGTTAGTACCTCAAGTAATTTACATCGCGATCAGCAACAATCAGTGTTCTAGGGTCTCATGCAACCTAACGGAATTCTCAAAGAAACATAATCACAATGTTTGTAGCCTCACCGATTTTTATGACAAGCTATAAATTGTGCTCATCTTAGAGAATATGATCCACAACATACAAAATAGGAATCCTCTCGTTCTATCTATGGAACCCACAAATAACGTCCATAGAAGATGTCCCAATCCAAAGTTTCTTTTTAGAATAGCAACGCAAAAAGTAACGTGTTCCAAGTTCTATGTGAGACTTCAGTTTCTGTCATATCCTTTGAGGATGCAGTAGTAGAAAACAACAATTTTTGCAAGTTTAGCCCATATAAAGTTCTTACACTAGAAATATAAGAATTTACTCGCGGACCAGAAACAATTTTCCTAGGCATGCATGCAACCGTAACGACTCTCCTCTAAAGAAACAAATCCGCACTGTTTTGAACGCATCATCGTTTATACAGCTATCAAATGTGCCATCTTAGAGAATCTATCCCCATCAACAAAAATAGAATCCCTCCCCTTCTGTGTCTTCCAGCGACAAGCCACAAAATAAAGTCCCATAGAAATATCAATTATACCAAGTTTTTTTGAGAATAGCACGCACACGTGTTCCCAAAAGTTCCTATATTGACAAACTCATTTTGTCATCATCAGTTTTGAGATGACAAGTAGTTTAGAAACAACACAATTTTGTGCAAGTTTAGCCCTAACGTCTTCAAAATTAACTCAAGAATTTATAACATCGCTACCAGAAACATCAGTCCTCTGGATGCCTGCACCTAACGACTTCTCTGAAACATATCCGCATATGTTTTGAAGCCTCACATCGTGTTATGACACCTATAAAATGGCCATCTAGAGATCATCCACACAAACAAAAAATCAACTCCCTCCCTTCTTTAGTATAGGCCACCACCAAACAAAGTCCATAGAACATGTCAATCCATAGTTCTTTTTAACAATTAGCAAACCAAAGTGTTCCACAAGTTCACTTGAACAACTTTTCAGTTTGTCATCCGTTTGAGGACGCAAGTAGTTAGAAACACAAACAATTTTGTGTCCAGTTTACCCATATAAGTCTTCCCAAGTTAACTCAAAGACTTTACCAAGCGATCGACAAGAATAGAAAACAATATTCCTAGGCATTGCCATGCAACGCTAACGACTTCTCTTAAAGAACAAATACGCGCAATGTTTTGAGCATCATGCGGTTTTTTTATGAACACGCTTTCAAAATGTGCCCATTTAGAGAATCTATCCCAACACAAATAAATCCTCCCTCTGTTTGTTCTAGGCAACCAAAAATAAAATATAAGTCCCCTGCATAGAAAATATCAATTCAAGTTCTATTTTACAGAACCACCCAAGTTGTTCCCCCAAGTTTTGTTGCACAACTTCAGTTTTCCATCGTTGAGGGATGACAAGTAAGTAGAAACACATTTGTTGCAAGTTTAGCCCATAAGTTCTTCCAAATGTAACTCAAGAAATATCTAACTCGCGACCAGAAACAATAGTCCGAGGCACTGGCCATGCACACCTAACGGATTTCTCTAAGAACAAATCCACCAATGTTTGAAGCATCATCCGTTTTATGACCAAGCTTTTATTATAAATGTTGCCCATCTTGAGAACTATCCCCAACAACAAAAAGAATCCCTCCGTTCTGAGTCCTTAGGGCACCCCACAAAATAAAGTCATGATAAATGCTCAATCCAAGGTTCTCTTTTTAAAGAAGCACGCAAAATGTGTTCCAAAGTTATTGACGAACTTCAGTTTTTTTGTCATCGTTTTTGAGGATGACAGTAGTTAGAAAAACAACATTTTTGTGCCAAGTTTTAGCCCATTAACGTCTCCAACAGTAACTCAGATTAATCGACCGAGAGACAGAACCAAAGTCCTAGGCATGCCATTGCACCTAACTACTTCTCTAAAGAACAAATCGCGCAATTGTTAAGCATCATCGGTTGTATGACAGCTAAAATGTGCCATCTTAGAGAATTCTATCACAACAAACAAAAAATGATGAATCCTCCCCTTTCTGTAGTCCTAGGCCAACCCCAAATAAAGTCCATTAGAAATGAATCAATCCAATTCTTTTTGAATGAATAGCGCAGTCAAAAGGTTCCAACAGTTCTATTGGACATACTCATTTAGTCCATCGTTTTGGATAGACAAGTCCACTTTAGAAACACAAAATTTTGTGCCAAGTTTAGCCCATAAAGTCTTCAAAAAGTAACTCAGAATTTAACATCGCGACCAGAAACAATTAGTCCTATGCATCGGCATGCAAACCTACGTACTTCTCCTAAAGACAATCTCGCCAATGTTGAAGCATCATCGTGTTTATGACAGCTCATACAAATGTGCCATCTTAGACGAATCTATCACACACAAACAAATAGATCCCTCCCACTTCTTAGTCTCTAGGCCACAACCCCAAAAAATAAAGATCCATATGAATGTCATTCCAAGATCTTTTAGACTAGCACGCAAAAAAGTGTCTCCAATTTTATTGGACAACTTCAGTTTGGTCCATCCTGTTTGCGGTTGGCCAGAGTCATAGGCAAAAACGACAATTTTTGCCAAGTTTAGCCAAACTACTAAAGTACTTCCATAAATACTAACGAATTAACATCCTGCCACCAGAAGAAGAAACAACTGTCTAGGCATGCCATGACCAACCACTTCTCTAAAGACAAATAATCGCAATGTTTTGAAGCCATCACGGTTTTGTGAACAAGCTTAAATGTTGCCCATCTTAGAGCACTATCCCCAACAACAAAAATAGGAACTCCTAAATCTCCCTTCTTCGTCCTAGGCTGGACCCCCACAAATATATGTCCATTAGAAATTCTTTCATCCAAGTTCTTTTTTAGAATAGCACGAGCAAAGTCGTTCCCAAATTTCTATTGACAACTTCAGTTTTCCATCCGTTTTGAGGATGACAAAGGTAGTCGAAAACCAACAATTTTTTGCCAAGTTAGCATTTCCTAAAGTCTCCCAAAGTAACTTCAGAGAATTTAATCTCACGCGAAAACGAGGCAGAAACAATAGTCCTAGGGCACTCCATGGGCCACCACCGACTTTCTTAAAGACAACATCCGCATGTTGAAGCATCATCGGTTTATGCCAAGCTAATAAATGGCCATCTTAAGAATCTATTCCCACAACACCAAAATAGCAATCCCTTACCCTTCTGTAGGTCCTAGGCACCCACCCAAATAAGAAAGTCCATAGCAAATGTCCAATCCAAGTTCTTTAGAATAGCACCAACGTGTTACCCAAGTCTTATGAAACACCTATTGTTTGTCCATCCGTTATCGGACTGACCAAGTAGTAGAAACAACAATTTGTGCCAAGTTTCGCCCTAATTAAGTCTTCACAAAAGTAACTCAAGAATTTAACATCTGCACAGAAAGAACAGAAGCAAACACATGTCCTAGGCATGCCATGCAACCTAACGACTTCTTAAAGAAACAAATAACCGCAATGTTTGACGTGACGCATCATCGGTTTTGATCGACACTATATTACCAATGTGCACTCTTAGAGAATCTATCCAAACCAACAACTAGACCCTCTCCCCTTTTAGTCCTCAGGCACCCAAACATAAAGTCATAGGGAAATGTCAATACAGTTCTTATTAATGAAAAGCACGCAACAGTGTTCCCAAAGTCGTTTTGACGAACTTCGAGTTTTTGTTCCATCGTCTGTTTGAGGATAGACAACGTAGTAGAAAAAACACATTTGTGCCAAGTTTTAGGCCCTTTCAAAGTCTTTCAACAGTAACTCAAGAATTTAACCATCGCGACCAAGAAATCATAGTCCTAGCTTCAACCTGCAACCTACGGACTTCTCTAAGGAAAACAAATCCCAATGTTTGAAGCATATCATCGGTTTTATGAACAAGCTATTAAATAAAAATGTGCATCTAGAGAATCTATCCACACACACCACAAAAATAGATCCCTACCGTTCTTAGTTATAGGCACCCCAAAATAAGTCCATAGAATGGGTCAATCTCCAAGGTTCTTTTTAGAACACTAGCACGCAAAAGTGTTCCATACGTTCATGTGAACTTCAGTTTGCGTCTCCATCTTCTTTGAGGAGACACGTAGTAGAAAACAACAACCTTTCATGTCCCATTTTAGTTAGCCCATATTAAGTCTTCCAAAAAGTAACTCAAGAAATTTAACATCGCCGACGACGCAGAAGACACTAGTCTTGTATGCATGCACACCACAACACTTGCTCTAAGAACAAATCCGCATGTTGAAGCATCATCGGTTTTATCGAACAAGCTATAAATGTGCCATCTTAGAGAATCTATCCTGACAACCAACCAAACTAGAATCCCTTACCTTCTTTAGTCTAGGCGGGACCCCTCAAAATAGTCCATAAGAAAATGTCAATCCAAGTTCCTTTTTTTAAGAATAGCACGCACAAAAGTGTTCTCAAAGTTTATGTGGGGTGACGAACTTCAGTTTGTCCTCGTTTGAGGATGACAAGTAGTAGAAAACAAATTTTGTGCCAATTTAGCCATATAGGCTTCCAAAAGTAACTCACAGAATTTAAACATCGCGGACCAGAAACAATCCCTAGGCAATGCCCTGCACACTTAACGACTTCTCTCTACAGCACATTCCGCAATGTTTGACAGCATAATCGTTGTTTTTATGACAAGCTAAATTGGCTCTCTTAGAGAGATCTATCCAAACACACAAAAAATAGAATCCCCTCCCTTCTTAGTCCCTAGGCCAACCCAATAATAGTCATAGACTGTCACCACGTGTTCTTTTTAAGATAGCAAGCAACGAAGTTTGGAAAAAGTGTTCCCAAGTTCTATGACAACTTAGTTTGTTCCATCCGTGTTTGAGAGATGACATAGTAGTAGAACAAACAACAATTTTTTGCAAGGTTTTAGCCCATTAAAGTCTTCCCAAGTAAACTAGGAATTTAACACTTCGCGACCAGAAAAAATAGTCCTAGGCATGCCATGCAAACTAACGACTTCTCTAAAGAACAATCGCTAGTGTTTGAAGCATCATCGTTTTGCAACAGCTTATAAAATGTGCTCATCTATGAGGAATCTTCCACAACACCCAAACAAAGAAATAGATCCCCCTTCTTTCGTCCCTATGGCTGACCCACAAATAAAGCCATAAAAAATGTCATCCAAGTCTTTTTAAGGAATAGTACGCCAAAGGTCGTTCCCAAAGTTCTATGAACAGATAACTTCCTTCCTTACCCATCGTTTGCATCGGTGAGGATGACCAGTAGTAAAAACCACACCAATTTTGTGGCAAAGTCTTTTTTATGCCCACTAAGTCTCCAAATTAACCTCAAGAATTTAACATCGCGTACCAGAAACGATAGTCCTAGGCATTCCATGCAACCTAACGACCTTCTCTAAAGAAACAAATCCCAATGTTTGGAAGCTATCGGTTTTATGACAAAGTTATTTAAAATGTGCCATCTTTAGTAGAATCTATCCACAACAACAAAAATAGAAAATTCCCTCCCTTCTTAGTCCTAAGGCCAACCCCAAAATAACTCACATAGAAAAGTCAATCCAGTCTTTTAAAATAGCCCGCAAAATTTATCCCAAAGTTTCTATTGCAAACTGTTCGTTTGTCCACTCCGTATTGATGGAACAAGTAGTAGAACAAAACAAATTTTGTGCCAAAGTTTAGCCCATAAGTCTCCAAAGTAATGCTCAGAATTTAAATCAATCGCAACCCAGAAACAAAGTCCCTAGGCATGCCATGACACCTTCCAACACTTCTCTAAGACAAATCCGAATGTTTGTGAAGCTAATCACGTTTTATAGACAAGCTTCTAGAAATGTGCTCATCTATAGAATCTATCCACAACCAAAAACATAATAGATTCCCTTCACCGTTATTAGTCTTAGGCAAACCCAAATATAAGTCCATAGTAATTCTCAATCCAAGTCTTTTTAGATGAGAGCACTCAAAAAGTGTTCCCAAGTTATTATTGAAACTTTAGTTTTGTTCCATTCCGTTTTGAGGATGACCAGTAGTCTAGAAAGAGAAACAATTTTGTGCCAAGTTTAGCCATAAGTCTCTTCAAGAGTTAACTCAAGAATTTAACATCGCGATCAGAAACAATAAGGTCCCTAGGCACGCCATGACAACTTTAACGACTTCTCTTTAAAGAAGATATCCTTCATGTTGAAGCATCATCGTTTAAAAATGACAACTACAAAATTGCCATCTTAGGAATCATCCC
>NC_133112.1:22708542-22808542 GCF_022965805.1 Primulina eburnea
CTGATTCGTCGGGTTATTGACTGATTCGTATTATTATAGGCTGATTCGCCTAGTCACCGGCTGATTCGTCTGGTGATTGACTGATTCGTCTAAACATAAGCTGATTCGCTTAATTACAGGCTGAGTTGTCTGATTATAGGCTGATTCGCCTAATTACCGGCTGATTCGTCGGGTTATTGACTGAGTCGTCAATTCTGCGGCTGATTCGCCCAGACACTGATATATGAATTATATTGATGCCGTTTAGGGATTGATTCATTCCTATCGACTGAGATTCGATATAATACCTATATTCAGACATCGGGATACCTAGGATAGAGTTGAGTCGAGTTCGAGACGACGCGTCAGTGGAGTCGAGTCTGAGACGACGCGTCGGTTGAGTTGAGTCTGATATGACATGTTGATTTACATTGTTTATGCCATTCATGATTATTGAATGTTTGATATGGATTTATGTTTCTGATTTGAGACATGTTATGAATAATTCTTATATGCTTTCGTATATGCTTTTATATGACTGCATGTTTACATTGTTTATACTGGGATATTTATATCTCACCGGAGTTATCCGGCTGTTGTCTTGTTAATGAGGGAGGAGAATCAAGTCTTGGGGTTGCAAAAAGTTGATACAAAAAGTTGCATGCCAACCAATATTTTATTCAAAAGTATTCCCCAACTCTTCACCTCCCATGCATTCATATAATATAGTTTTCTATCAAATAAAAAACCATAGACTAAATTTAATTATCTCAAACATATTTGAGACAAATTAAATATTACTTGAATTTACTCAAGTCCCACTAGTTAAATAATTATTTTAATTGAGCTCTACTAGACTCAATATTATTTAATTAATCCAACACTTGAATTAATTTAATTATTTGGGCTCTACTAGGCCCACTAGTGTTTAATTAATTCAACACTTGAATTAATTTAATTTAGTCCATAATAATGTTTATGAAAATCACAATTCTCAAAAACATTAGTCACTTGGCCAAATTTTTAATTTAGGAACACTTCCATAAATCAAAATTTACATTTCTCTCATAGAAGTCATACTTATATTTTTCTTTACACTTATAAACACATTTATAAGCCGTTCAACACATTGAACTATTTTTACTTCTCATCGGGATTTACAAAGCTAGTACTTGTGTGGCCCTCAATGGTTCATTGATACAACTAGCCGTGGGTTCACATCTCCATGTGATTCGGACTAAACATGTCCTTATTCGAGCATACCCCAATTGCTCCATTCTTACTTATCAACTCCTTGATAGTAAGAACGTCAGAACTCAAGTCTGATAGTACCCAACCAATCACGTTAAACGCCTAGCAGCATCGCTTACGTGATTCCCTAGGTATCACATGATAGTGCCTGCAAGAACCATTCAATTATGGTTAGCGTACAGTACGGTCCCTTCAACTCATATATCCCGATCGATTCGACAACCATTGGTTTATCGAGAGTTGTCAATGAATCGATACTATGTGTCATGTCGTAGTTGCATCGATGGTGTAATCTATGAAACACCTTTCATAATTACAACCATACTCTGGCCAGAGATTTCGATCTACATACACATGATAACACATAGGATATCCATACCCGAAGGTAAGCGGTGAATCCCCGACTACAATGCATCGACTCCTATGTGTTTCGACAGAACACCCAACCTTGCCACCTGATGACCCCATGAGAGTCGGTAAACAAGTCAAAGTGTAATTCTAGCACATAGAGTCTCAATGTTGTCCCGGGTCATAAGGACTAATTCTGTACAACCATAAACCAGGACTTTTCCACTCGATAAGTGAGAACCACTTGGAAAGTCCTTTTATGGAGGGTTGTTCAGTGCACTCTACAAGGAGCACCTATCTGCATGTTCGGACATCACAATGTCCCCTACCAATGAAACATGGTACTCACATCGCAGATACTAGTCTCTAACTCGAGCGGCCTATATCCTTCTTAGTGGCGGCTGAATCGACTAGGAACCGTTTAGAATATACAGTATTACAAATATGAGTTTCATGATACTCATCATATGAGCATCTCATATTCTTTCTACTATTTGTATATTCAAGTATGTGTGCATGACAACAGGTGGGGCTGGATCAGGGTCAAGAAGAGGATGAGAGAAGATTAGATAGCGTGGAGATCCGGGCTTCGGAGCAACATAGGATTCAGCACTGATATGTAGTTGAACCTAGTTGGATTCTTGTAGATAACGCAAGATTTGTATGTTCATGTTTAATATGTAGTTTGAGTAAATTACATTACGTTTCCGCTTTGTATTTGAAAATAAATTTAGACCCTGTTTTATAATTAATTAATTAGTCCCAAAAACTGATTAAGAACATGATTAGCGTCCGGGTCCCCACAACAGGTGGTATCAGAGCCGTAGGTACCAGAACTGTAGATTCTTTAGATTGAGATAGAAGAGGCTAGTGAGCGGGGTAGATTGAGGTATTCTTTCCTGCTTTTGAATGCTAACATGTCGTACTGCTTTATATAATACATGTTACTTGATTTAACTGATTTGATTTTGTAATATGTATTATTGGCACGAATCTGAATTGATTCTCGATCAGCAGTAAGATGATCGGAGGAGAGATTGAATTGAAACAGATGTGTTGGATTGGGTTACTAATCCTTTTGAGTTTAAGATATGCCTCCTAGACGAATTCCAGAACAAGGTAGTACATCGAATCCTCCAATGGATGTAACACCGACTCCCATGGAAACCTTGCTGAAGAGGTTTCAGTCATTCAAACCACCCACTCTGAAAGGTACTGAGACATCAGTCGAGTTTGAGAGTTGGTTAGGTAGCATTGAGTTGCTGTTTGATTCACTGGAGTACAGTGATGAGCGCCGGATTAAATTGATTGGACACCAGTTGCTGGATGTTGCACAAAGCTGGTGGATTACAATGAAGAGGGCCTTGGAGCAACGAGGTACGATTATTACTTGGGATGTGTTTAAAACTGAGTTTTATCAGAGATTTTTCCCAATATCGTACAGAAAAGACAAGGGAGCGGAGTTTGCCAATTTGAGACAGGGTCAGCTGAACATTGACGAATATGTGACCAAGTTCTCTACCTTGTTGAAGTTTGTTCCACATGTGTCCGAAAATGACGAAGCCGTTGCCGATCAATTCATCAATGGCTTGAATCCCGATATATTTACATTGGTGAACACAGGGCGACCGAATAACTTTGCTGATGCCATGAATAGAGCAAAGGGCGCTGAAGCGGGCCTGATAAGGCAGAGAGGAGCTGAATTTGTTCCTCCAGTGTCGAGACCACCGCAACCACCTCCCCGATTCGAGAGTGGCAGTAGTAGTGGTGGGAGGAAAGATTTTCTGAAGGCTAGAGGAAAGCAGTTTAAGAAGTCTGGCGGTAGTTCTTCTAGCTCTAGTGGTTCTCAGCAGAGTTATACCGGCGTTTACTGCGAAAATTGTAGTGGGAGACATTCCACTGAGCAATGCCAAGGAGTACTTGGTAGCTGCCACTTCTGCAAGCAACAGGGACATTTTGCCAGAGTATGTCCATAGAGGGGTTCCCAAAGATCCCAGGGAGCTGAACCATCTGGACCAGCGGCACAGTGGAATAGACTATCAGCTGCCGTTCCTTCATTTCAGCCAGCACCATCTCAGTCACAGCAGAGGCCAGGAGGAAGCCAGATAGTTGGCCAGCCTCCTAGACAGCAGGCCAGAGTATTTGCTTTGACCGAGGAGCAGGCTCAGGAAGCACCAGATGATGATGTTGCAGGTAACTGATTTGTTTGATTATCCTGCATATGTATTGAGGGATACCGGTGCTTCACATACTTGTATTTCTGAAAGATTTGCATTGATGCATGCATTATCTGTTGAGTCTTTATTTACTGTAGTAGTGTTTCTTTCCTTGAGAAAAGATCTTGTACCAGTGATTTCTGTTAGATCTTGTATACTACAGTCGGATAAGAATGAGATCGAGTTAGATTGTGTGGTAGATGGTATTGTACTGGTGTTCTATGATTTTGGAACTGCATTAGTGATATTGATATGCTGACCAAGTACATAGCTACCCTAGATTAGTTTCAGAAGATGGTGAAAATCAGACCTGAGATGATCAAGAGATGAATATTGTACGATAAGAATTCCAGACTGAGAATTTCTTTGATATTCGTACTAGCGATGACTCAATTATTACAGAAAGGAGCAGAGTGACTCCTTATGTATTCAGTTGATTTACTGAAGTTGAGTCCATCATTGGCTAATTTACCAATGATATGAAAGTTATTGATGTTTTCTCTGATAAGACCTCAGATTTGATTCCAATCAGAGAGATTGATTTTAACTTTGAACGGATATTAGAAACTGTTGAAATGGTGAATCCTGATTGAGACATATTATGTTCAAGGATTTTTATATCTGAAGATGATATATTCGTTGATTTTCACAGAATTAAACCGTGATTAGTCAGCTGGGGTTGACATCAGTGTCAGACAGTTGCGGTTTATGAGTTTAGCATGTTTTGAATCTGATTGAATATTGATGTCATTCTGAATACGTGTTTGAGACAGATTGTAGACAATGGAGATTATATCGTACCGTCCGAACCAGAGCTGATTTTGAAACATTAAGCAGATCAAAAAGTTGATTAGAATGTTTAGAACTCAATATTGATAGTCAGAACAGAGTATCGATCAGAATATCAGGTAAGTAATACTTTATTGTATGTTAATAACTGATTTGTTTGTGCCTGATATCTCGAATGTGAAATCACATAGATTGTTAGAAAGGTGCAATACTGAATTCAGTAGGCATCTTGATAGCAGAAAATGTTTTGATAGAAAAGATGAGATTAGATATGATAGAGTTTGGACTGAATGTCTGAACTACAGACAAATAAAGATAGAAAGAAAATAAACCAAGAGGTTGGTTATGTAACTTGTCGATTCCTGAATGGAAATGGGATTACATTTCCAGGGATATCGTGATGAAGTTACTACATTTCTTTCGAAATTGAGTATTGATTGAGTGAGGAATGACATACTGACCCAGTCTGCGAGTGCTAACTCGTACATGAAGATGTACAAATATGATATATGACTGAGATTTTGTCAGAAAAGTAATTAGATTACACGGAGTGTTGAGAATTGATTATATTGGACCGTGATTTTGGTTGATTTTGCACATTTGACCGAATGTACAGTAAGAGTTGGATACTAGATTATATCTGAATACTGAATAGTATTCACTATCTGACGGACAGTCAGAGTGGAGTATCCAGATTCCAGAACATAGGCTTAGAGTTGTAGTGTTTGATTTAACACTAATTGGCAGGATTTATTGCCATGTGGTGAGTTGTATACCACAACAGATATTAAATGAGTATGGGAATGACACTATTAGACACGTTGTACGTTAAGAAGTACAGATTCCCTCTTTATTGAAATGATATCTGTAGTGACCCGTTCCAGAATCACCTACTAATCAGAACTTAAGCATGCAAAATTAACATTTAAAACTGAATCAGGTAAACAGCGGAAAAACAGTAATACAACCCAATCGAATCTGTAAGTACAAAATACTTAAACAACCAGATCGAACTAAATACCAAGAACAAATACCAACAACTACAGGTCAACCTCTGCCAGCTCCCTGTCCACTCCCTCCTGGACCGTCTAACCTGAGACCTGCCCCATCGAATAGGGTGTCCAAAACAGAGATAAACCGAGGACGTGAGCATAAAACGCTCAGTACCGAAAGCATGAGTATACAAGACTATGACATGCATGTATGCAAAATGTACTGGATACCAGGATCTGGGTATATCGAAATACTGCTCAGACAAATGACGTCAAGGTATGTAGCACTCTGCGCCGTCGCACCAGGAGGTGGCTCCCATACCAAAATAAACCTGTGGATATACCGGTGACCTGACCACCGTCGGCCAACGGGGTCCAACCATCCACAACAAACGAGGGCTGAGCACCCTCTCAACAGGCTATCTCAAAGATAATCAGGCTCAACATGATTATGCAAATGCCGCATAATAAACCATGCATCATATGACAGATAATAATGCAACATATAAACATGCAACACATAGTAAAGCATACTCAATCCTGCTATCTCGGATAGTACTTTCGTACCTCAAACCAGTAGATCCTAGCAATCAGCCCTAGAATCAAGCCTACAATCCAAGTGATACCATATCACTAAACCACATCTAAAAGCCTTAACTAGACTAATAGATACTCCCAAATCTCAAAGGGAACCCAGAACTATACCTGCGTCCGTAGTCAGCCTACTGATGCCGCTAGCCCCCAACTAGAGCACAGCTCCGCTACAAAACCAGTAGCTCCCCGCTAGTGCCCGAACCTCGGGAAAAGACTAGAAACCCATCAGAAACGACTAAAACGCTCTGGAACTCTCGGAATTGGCGAGTGAAAAGTGAAGCCTCGCGCTTCTATTTATAGACAACGATCGGACGATCCGATCCACTTCGGACGCTCCGATCCGGTACACTTCGGACGATCCGATCCACTTCGGACGATCCGAACATTGCATGTCTTCCACGTGTCCAGCCACCTGTCTTCGGACGATCCGAACCCTGATCGGACGATCCGAACTCTGACATGACATGACTCGTCTGACTCCGAACAGAACGGACGATCCGAACCCACTTCGGACGATCCGAACCAACTTCGGACGATCCGAACCCGGTTCTGTCCTTCCGATCCCACCGAAATACAATTAATCCAATAATTAACTCAAATTAGGCATCGGGATACTACAATATCTCTGAGATTCCTAAGATTGGATCTAAAATGATTAGAGATATGACTGAAAAGATGAAGCTAATTCAGAAGAAAATGAAAACAGCTCAGAATAGATAGATTGAATATGCCAACGTCGGATGATGACTGTTGGTAATTGAGACCGAAGATCGAATATATCCTTGATTGGGATAAACAGATTCGATAACAGCTGATGATGTTGAGTTTTTACGAACTGTTAGTTGGGTATATACGGATGTTGTATAGCCAGTATTACGAGATTGACTTTATCAGAATTATTTGTAGAAAGAGAATTTGATATGAGATTGACATATCAGAATAGATTCCTTGAGATAAGTTTTGAATTTAAACTCTGTATACATATCTTCGGACTTATCTGAATTGAAAACTTATGAGTTCGAGGACGAACTCAGATCTAAGAGGGGGAGAAATGTAATGCCCGAGAATTAATCACTGTTAATTAAGGATTATTGATGTATAATTTAACGTGATTACGAAAGGGTCAACTGAGACACGAATTAAGATAATGTGTGGCCATTTATTTTGAATTTCAGAGTGTGTTGTCGAAGCAACACTGCACCCGCGCTCTTGCATGTACCGCACCCGCGGTGCATGGACAGAAACTTGGTCAGTTTTACCGAAGGATGACCGCACCCGCGGTGTTAGCATTACCGCACCCGCGGTGCAGTACCGCTCCCGCGGTCTCAACAGGTACTGCACCCGCGGTCATGCAATTCCAGAATTGATAAGATTGTCGAAGCTTGAGCGCACCCGCGGTCATACACTTACCGCACCCACGGTGCAACGTGTGTTGCGAAAATTGTGACACCTCATGACATGCATGCGTTGATATATATAGTGCTGTAATTCCTTCGAAATTCATTCAGAATTGAGGAAAAGGGTCGAAGCTTTGGCACGAGCAATCCTTACGCCTTTGGTGAGAAATCCGTCCGTCTGAATTTGAATCCAATTTCGGTATCGAGTTCCTAGCAACGTAGGCTACAACTGGACGTAAGTTTTACTACGTTTTGACATGCTTTGAAATTATGGCATTGTCAGAATTGAATGGAACTCATATATGTTGTTCTTGACATATTAGACATTATAGAATCGAAGTCAGATTAAGAAACGGGCTGATTATGGAATTGTTATGATTTTCGGAGTAGTTTTGGACTCGAGTTGATATCAGAATTGAGTTGTTATTGAGTATGAGATATTATAATTAATATCTGATTGAAATGGTATTGTTGGGTATATTGATATTATACCATTATGCCATCGATATTGAATTAGGTTAAGTATTGAGCAGAACAGATTTGATTCGAGTGGTGTATTGATATTATACTCCTCGATATTGTTCTTGTTAGATCGATATTGACAGGTTTTGAGTTCGAGACTTCGACAGAGTCAGAGTATCAGAAAGAAAGGTATAAATTAATGTTGAGTTGGGATTGCACAACTCGAGTGAGGTTTGACTCGAGTCTCCTTAAATCACATACTTTCATTTATTGCATTGATAATTGCAATGGATGAGATTTATGATTGTAGTTTATTGATTTATAGCCACTGCATGTAATGACTGCTGATTCGCTAGTCATTAATTGAGTTGCTTAGATACTGACTGTATGTTTTGATTACTGAGTCGTTGAGTTATAGGCTGATTCGCCTAGTCACCGGCTGATTCGTCGGGTTATTGACTGATTCGTATTATTATAGGCTGATTCGCCTAGTCACCGGCTGATTCGTCTGGTGATTGACTGATTCGTCTAAACATAAGCTGATTCGCTTAATTACAGGCTGAGTTGTCTGATTATGGGCTGATTCGCCTAATTATCGGCTGATTCGTCGGGTTATTGACTGAGTCGTCAATTCTGCGGCTGATTCGCCCAGACACTGATATATGAATTATATCGATGCCGTTTAGGGATTGATTCATTCCTATCGACTGAGATTCGATATAATACCTATATTCAGACATCGGGATCCCTAGGATAGAGTTGAGTCGAGTTTGAGACGACGCGTCAGTGGAGTCGAGTTTGAGACGACGCGTCAGTGGAGTCGAGTCTGAGACGACGCGTCGGTTGAGTTGAGTCTGATATGACATGTTGATTTACATTGTTTATGCCATTCATGATTATTGAATGTTTGATATGGATTTATGTTTCTGATTTGAGACATGTTATGAATAATTCTTATATGCTTTCGTATATGCTTTTATATGACTGCATGTTTACATTGTTTATACTTGGATATTTATATCTCACCGGAGTTATCCGACTGTTGTCTTGTTTTGTATGTGTGCATGACAACAGGTGGGGCTGGATCAGGGTCAAGAAGAGGATGAGAGAAGATTAGATAGCGTGGATATCCGGGCTTCGGAGCAACATAGGATTCAGCACTGATATGTAGTTGAACCTAGTTGGATTCTTGTAGATAACGCAAGATTTGTATGTTCATGTTTAATATGTAGTTTGAGTAAATTACATTACGTTTCCGCTTTGCATTTGAAAAAAAATATAGACCCTGTTTTATAATTAATTAATAAGTCCCAAAAACTGACTAAGAACATGATTAGCGTCCGGGTCCCCACAGTTTGAAGCATCATCGGTTTTATGACAAGCTATAAAATGTGCCATCTTAGAGAATCTATCCACAACAACAAAAATAGAATCCTTCCCCTTCTTTGTCTTAGGCGACCCCAAAATAAAGTCCATAGAAATGTCAATCCAAGTTCTTTTTAAGAATAGCACGCAAAGGTGTTCCCAAAGTTCTGTTGACAACTTAAGTTTGTCCATCCGTTTGAGGATAACAAGTAGTAGAAAACTACAATTTTTTGCCAAGTTTAGCCCATAAAGTCTTCCAAAAGTAACTCAAGAATTTAACATCGCGACCAGAAACAATAGTCCTAGGCACTCCATGCAACCTAACGACTTCTCTAAAGAACAAATCCGCAATGTTTGAAGTATCATCGGTTTTATGACAAGCTATAAAATGTGCCATCTTAGAAAATCTATCCACAACAACAAAAATAGAATCCCTCCCCTTCTTAGTACTAGGCAACCCCTAAATAAAGTCCATAGAAATGTCAATCCAAGTTCTTTTTAACAATAGCACGCAAAAGTGTTCCCAAAGTTCTATTGACAACTTCAGTTTGTCCATCCGTTTGAGGACGACAAGTAGTAGAAAACAACAATTTTGTGCCAAGTTTAGCCCATAAAGTCTTCCAAAAGTAACTCAAGAATTTAACAGCGCGACCAGAAACAATAGTTCTTGGCATGCCATGCAACCTAACCACTTCTCTTAAGAACAAATCCGCAATGTTTGAAGCATCATCGTTTTATGACAAGCTATAAAATGTGCCATCTTAGAGAATCTATCCACAACAACAAAAATAGAATCCCTCCCCTTCTTAGTCCTAGGCGACCCCGAAATAAAGTCCATAGAAATGTCAATCCAAGTTCTTTTTAAGAATAGCACGCAAAAGTGTTCCCAAAGTTTTATTGACAACTTCAGTTTGTCCATCCGTTTGAGGATGACAAGTAGTAGAAAACAACAATTTTGTGCCAAGTTTAGCCCATAAAGTCTTCCAAAAGTAACTCAAGAATTTAACATCGCGATCAGAAACAATAGTCCTAGGCACGCCATGCAACCTAACGACTTCTCTAAAGAACATATCCGCAATGTTTGAAGCATCATCGGTTTTATGACAAGATATAAAATGTGCCATCTTAGAGAATATATCCACAACAACAAAAATAGAATCCCTCCCCTTCTTATTCCTAGGCAACCCCAAAATAAATCCATAGAAATGTCAATCCAAGTTCTTTTTAAGAATAGCACGCAAAAGTGTTCCCAAAGTTCTATTGACAACTTCAGTTTGTCCACCCGTTTGAGGATGACAAGTAGTAGAAAACAACAATTTTTTGCCAAGTTTAGCCCATAAAGTCTTCCAATAGTAACTAAAGAATTTAACATCGCGACCAGAAACAATAGTCCTAGGCACTCCATGCAACCTAACGACTTCTCTAAAGAACAAATCCGCAATGTTTGAAGCATCATCGGTTTTATGACAAGCCATAAAATGTGCCATCTTAGAGAATCTATCCACAACAACAAAAATAGAATCCCTCCCCTTCTTAGTCCTAGGCGACCCCGAATAAAGTCCATAGAAATGTCAATCCAAGTTCTTTTTAAGAATAGCACGCAAAAGTGTTCCCAAAGTTTTATTGACAACTTCAGTTTGTCCATCCGTTTGAGGATGACAAGTAGTAGAAAACAACAATTTTGTGCCAAGTTTAGCCCATAAAGTCTTCCAAAAGTAACTCAAGAATTTAACATCGCGATCAGAAACAATAGTCCTAGGCACGCCAATGCAACCTAACGACTTCTCTAAAGAACATATCCGCAATGTTTGAAGCATCATCGGTTTTATGACAAGATATAAAATGTGCCATCTTAGAGAATATATCCACAACAACAAAAATAGAATCCCTCCCCTTCTTATTCCTAGGCAACCCCAAAATAAATCCATAGAAATGTCAATCCAAGTTCTTTTTAAGAATAGCACGCAAAAGTGTTCCCAAAGTTCTATTGACAACTTCAGTTTGTCCACCCGTTTGAGGATGACAAGTAGTAGAAAACAACAATTTTTTGCCAAGTTTAGCCCATAAAGTCTTCCAATAGTAACTAAAGAATTTAACATCGCGACCAGAAACAATAGTCCTAGGCACTCCATGCAACCTAACGACTTCTCTAAAGAACAAATCCGCAATGTTTGAAGCATCATCGGTTTTATGACAAGCCATAAAATGTGCCATCTTAGAGAATCTATCCACAACAACAAAAATAGAATCCCTCCCCTTCTTAGTCCTAGGCCACCCCAAAATAAAGTCCATAGAAATGTCAATCCAAGTTCTTTTTAAGAATAGCACGCAAAAGTGTTACCAAAGTTTTATTGACAACTTCAGTTTGTCCAACCGTATTAGGATGACAAGTAGTAGAAAACAACAATTTTGTGCCAAGTTTAGCCCATAAAGTCTTCCAAAAGTAACTCAAAAATTTAACATCGCGACCAGAAACAACAGTCCTAGGTACGCCATGCAACCTAACGACTTCTCTAAAGAACAAATCCGCAATTTTTGAAGCATCATCGGTTTATGACAAGCTATAAAATGTGCCATCTTAGAGAATCTATCCACAACAACAAAAATAGAATCCCTCCCCTTCTTTGTCCTAGGCGACCCCAAAATAAAGTCCATAGAAATGTCAATCCAAGTTCTTTTTAAGAATAGCACGCAAAAGTGTTCCCAAAGTTTTATTGACAACTTCAGTTTGTCCATCCGTTTGAGGATGACAAGTAGTAGAAAACAACAAT
The DNA here is from genome assembly GCF_022965805.1 of Primulina eburnea. Classification (NCBI taxonomy): domain Eukaryota; kingdom Viridiplantae; phylum Streptophyta; class Magnoliopsida; order Lamiales; family Gesneriaceae; genus Primulina; species Primulina eburnea. The sequence goes on from NC_133112.1 coordinate 22,720,707, forward strand.
TTTGTGCCAAGTTTAGCCCATAAAGTCTTCCTAAAGTAACTAGAGAATTTAACATCACGATCAGAAACAATAGTCCTAGGCACGCCATGCAACCTAACGACTTCTCTAAAGAACAAATCCGCAATGTTTGAAGCATCATCGGTTTTATGACAAGCTATAAAATGTGCCATCTTAGAGAATCTATCCACAACAACAAAAATAGAATCCCTCCCCTTCTTAGTACTAGGCAACCCCAAAATAAAGTCCATAGATATGTCAATCCAAGTTCTTTTTAACAATAGCACGCAAAAGTGTTCCCAAAGTTCTATTGACAACTTCAGTTTGTCCATCCGTTTGAGGACGACAAGTAGTAGAAAACAACAATTTTGTGCCAAGTTTAGCCCATAAAGTCTCTTAAAAGTAACTCAAGAATTTAACATCGCGACCAGAAACAATAGTCCTTGGCAGGCCATGCAACCTAACCACTTCTCTTAAGAACAAATCCGCAATGTTTGAAGCATCATCGGTTTTATGACAAGCTATAAAATGTGTCATCTTAGAGAATCTATCCACAACAACAAAAATAGAATCCCTCCCCTTCTTAGTCCTAGGCGACCCCAAAATAAAGTCCATAGAAATGTCAATCCAAGTTCTTTTTAAGAATAGCACGCAAAAGTGTTCCCAAAGTTTTATTGACAACTTCAGTTTTTCCATCCGTTTGAGGATGACAAGTAGTAGAAAACAACAATTTTTGTGCCAAGTTTAGCCCATAAAGTCTTCCAAAAGTAACTCAAGAATTTAACATCGCGATCAGAAACAATAGTCGTAGGCACGCCATGCAACCTAACGACTTCTCTAAAGAACATATCCGCAATGTTTGAAGTATCATCGGTTTTATGACAAGCTATAAAATGTGCCATCTTAGAGAATCTATCCACAACAACAAAAATAGAATCCCTCCCCTTCTTATTCCTAGGCAACCCAAAATAAAGTCCATAGAAATATCAATCCAAGTTCTTTTTAAGAATAGCACGCAAAAGTGTTCCCAAAGTTCTATTGACAACTTCAGTTTGTCCATCCGTTTGAGGATGACAAGTAGTAGAAAACAACAATTTTTTGCCAAGTTTAGCCCATAAAGTCTTCCAATAGTAACTAAAGAATTTAAGATCGCGACCAGAAACAATAGTCCTAGGCACTCCATGCAACCTAACGACTTCTCTCAAGAACAAATCCGCAATGTTTGAAGCATCATCGGTTTTAAGACAAGCCATAAAATGTGCCATCTTAGAGAATCTATCCACAACAACAAAAATAGAATCCCTCCCCTTCTTAGTCCTAGGCCACCCCAAAATAAAGTCCATAGAAATATCAATCCAAGTTCTGTTTAAGAATAGCACGCAAAAGTGTTCCCAAAGTTATATTGACAACTTCAATTGTCCATCCGTTTGAGGATGACAAGTAGTAGAAAACAACAATTTTGTGCCAAGTTTAGCCCATAAAGTATTCCAAAAGTAACTCAAGAATTTAACATCGCGACCAGCAACAATAGTCCTAGGCATGCCATGCAACCTAACGACTTCTCTAAAGAACATATCCGCAATGTTTGAAGCATCATCGGTTTTATGACAAGCTATAAAATGTGCCATCTTAGAGAATCTATCCACAACAACAAAATAGAATCCCTCCCCTTCTTTGTCTTAGGCGACCCCAAAATAAAGTCCATAGACATGTCAATCCAAGTTCTTTTTAAGAATAGCACGCAAAGGTGTTCCCAAAGTTCTATTGACAACTTAAGTTTGTCCATCCGTTTGAGGATGACAAGTAGTAGAAAACTACAATTTTGTGCCAAGTTTAGCCCATAAAGTCTTCCAATAGTAACTAAAGAATTTAACATCGCGACCAGAAACAATAGTCCTAGGCACTCCATGCAACCTAACGACTTCTCTAAAGAACAAATCCGCAATGTTTGAAGCATCATCGGTTTTATGACAAGCTATAAAATGTGTCATCTTAGAGAATCTATCCACAACAACAAAAATAGAATCCCTCCCCTTCTTAGTCCTAGGCAACCAAAAATAAAGTCCATAGAAATATCAATTAAAGTTCTTTTTAAGAATAGCACGCAAAGGTGTTCCCAAAGTTCTATTGACAACTTCAGTTTGTCCATCCGTTTGAGGACGACAAGTAGTAGAAAACAACAATTTTGTGCCAAGTTTAGCCCATAAAGTCTTCCAAAAGTAACTCAAGAATTTAACATCACGACCAGAAACAATAGTCCTAGGCACTCCATGCAACCTAACGACTTCTCTAAAGAACAAATTCGCAATGTTTGAAGCATCATCGGTTTTATGACAAGCTATAAAATGTGCCATCTTAGAGAATCTATGCACAACAACAAAAATAGAATCCCTCGCCTTCTTATTCCTAGGCAACCCCAAAATAAAGTCCATAGAAATGTCAATCCAAGTTCTTTTTAAGAATAGCACGCAAAAGTGATTCCAAAGTTCTATTGACAACTTCAGTTTGTCCATCCGTTTGAGGATGACAAGTAGTAGAAAACAACAATTTTTTGCCAAGTTTTGCCCATAAAGTCTTCCAATAGTAACTAAAGAATTTAACATCGCGACCAGAAACAATAGTCCTAGGCATGCCATGCAACCTAACGAATTCTCTAAAGAACAAATATGCAATGTTTGAAGCATCATCGGTTTTATGACAAGCTATAAAATGTGCCATCTTAGAGAATCTATCCACAACAACAAAAATAGAATCCCTCCCCTTCTTTGTCTTAGGCGACCCCAAAATAAAGTCCATAGAAATGTCAATCCAAGTTCTTTTTAAGAATAGCACGCAAAGGTGTTCCCAAAGTTCTATTGACAACTTAAGTTTGTCCATCCATTTGAGGATGACAAGTAGTAGAAAACAACAATTTTTGTGCCAAGTTTAGCCCATAAAGTCTTCCAAAAGTAACTCAAGAATTTAACATCGCGACCAGAAACAAAAGTCCTAGGCACTCCATGTAACCTAACGACTTCTCTAAAGAACAAATCCGCAATGTTTGAAGCATCATCGGTTTTATGACAAGCTATAAAATGTGCCATCTTAGAGAATCTATCCACAACAACAAAAATAGAATCCCTCCCCTTCTTTGTCTTAGGCGACCCCAAAATAAAGTCCATAGAAATGTCAATCCAAGTTCTTTTTAAGAATAGCATGCAAAGGTGTTCCCAAAGTTCTATTGACAACTTAAGTTTGTCCATCCGTTTGAGGATAACAAGTAGTAGAAAACTACAATTTTGTGCCAAGTTTAGCCCATAAAGTCTTCCAAAAGTAACTCAAGAATTTAACATCGCGACCAGAAACAATAGTCCTAGGCACTCCATGCAACCTAACGACTTCTCTAAAGAACAAATCCGCAATGTTTGAAGTATCATCGGTTTCTGACAAGCTATAAAATGTGCCATCTTAGAGAATCTATCCACAACAACAAAAATAGAATCCCTCACCTTCTTAGTACTAGGCAACCCCAAAATAAAGTCCTTAGAAATGTCAATCCAAGTTCTTTTTAACAATAGCACGCAAAAGTGTTCCCAAAGTTCTATTGACAACTTCAGTTTGTCCATCCGTTTGAGGACGACATGTGTAATGCCCGGAAAATTAATCCCAGTAATCAGTAATTATTGAATTATAATTTGCTATGATTATGAAAGGATTAACCGAGACACGAAATAAGATTACATGTGAAAAGGAATGTGCGAGGACAGTAGCTGTGGCACACATGCGCGAACCAATGCGCGCACATGCGCCAACAGGACAGAAGGTCTCGCGCATATGCGCGATGAATGTGCGCGCATATGCGCGAGTTGTGCGGAACGCCACGGTAAACTCCAGTAGCCCTCGCGCATATGCGCGGAAACGAGTCGCGCATATGCGCGAGCTGCCGAGACTTTCACCGCGAAGATCAGTAGGTCTCGCGCATATGCGCCGGTAGTGTCGCGCATATGCGCGAGACATGCAGCGCGGAAGAGCACCACTTGGCGAGTGCAGGTCGTGTATATATATATATATATATATATATATATATCAGCAACGTAAATTAAGAATGAAAAATCGAAAGTTCAGAGGAAACTTTGCTTCTTGGTTTTAGAATTGGATTTGCGAGCGATCCGTCCGTCTGATTTTGATTCCGACTTCGGTACTGAGTTCCTAGCAACGTAGGCTACAACTGGACGTAAGTTTTACTACGTTGTGACATGCTTTGAAATTATGCTATTGTCAGAATTGAATGGAACTCATATATGTTGTTCTTGACATAGTAGACATCATAGAATCGAAGTCAGATTAAGAAATAGACTGATTATGGAATTGTTATAATTTTCTGATTATAATCAGTTGATACCGGACAGATTTGGATTATGGATTGATTATAGATTGTATTGGATATGAGTTATGGATTGTAACTGTTATCTGGTGATTTGGTATTGACGGAATATGGAGATTGTACCGTTATGCCGTTGATTTTGAATTAAATCAAGAATTATCAGATTGTTATTGATTCGAGTGGTATATTGACATAAGATTATTCATATTGTCATTACCAGACATACTGTGAATTCAGGACTTCGACTGAGCAGGAAACCGAGACTGCAAAGAAAGGTATAAGTCAATGTGGTATTGGGAGATGGACTTGAGTCGGTTTAGACTTGGGTTTCCCTAAATCACATACTTTATTTTATTGCATGGATATTTGCATTGATTTGCTTAATATACTTGTTCTCTTGATATTAGGCAACAGGTATTGGTTGAATTGTCTTGTGACACACCGTGCCGGATAGTGGTGGTATCACCACGACACATTGCACGATGTCTCAGGATAGGATGCTAGCGATAGAGCTATAGTCCTTGACGGTTAGGTCAGGACACTGGATGTATGGTTATATCGAGTAATGGAATCCATTACGGAATTCGATATAGGAACACCATATTTGGTTATATCGAGTAAAGGGGTTGGAATTCTTCTATTACGGAATTCGATATAGGAATACCGGGGCACTGGTTATATCGAGTAATAGAGATTATGGTTCCCTCCTTTACGGAATTCGATATAGGAATACCACATCTGGAAACCGGGATCCCTAGACTAGGATTGAGTCTAGTCTTAAATGATGTAGCTACGAGTATTGTAGATTCTTGTTTATGTTTCGGAGTATGATACATATTCAGGTTACCTGATTACATGCTTTATATTGTTTATATGATTGCATGTTTCATTGATTTATACTGGGGATTATATTCTCACCGGTATATCCGGCTGTTGTCTTGTCTGTATGTGTACTTGACAACAGGTGGGACAGGTCCAGGGTCGAGGAGATGAAGAGCTAGATCGTGATTATAGTGGTGGCACCGGACTTGGACTAGATGTAGGGTTTAACACTTGACTTTAGTTTTAAACCCTAGTTCGAATAAATGTTGAAATACAGGATTTGTATTTTATATACTGATATGTATATATGTTGTATGTCACTACGTTCCGCATTTTAAAAAAAATTTAGACCCTGTTTTTAATTGATTAATTAGTCCCATTTATGATTAAGAACTTGATTAGCGTCCGGGTCCCCACAACAGGTGGTATCAAAGCGATAGATCCTTGAGATTGAGATAGGAGCTAGTGAGCGGGGTAGAATGAGATTTTCTTTCCTTGTTTGTGATTGCTAGCATGTTTACTGCTTTAATACATGTTACCTGACTTATCTGTTATTGATATGGTATTGTGTATTATTGGAATGGATCAGCTGTAAGATGATCCAGGGAGGCTTGAAACAAGATTATTGTTGGGATTGCTAATCCTTTTGAATTCAGATATGCCTCCGAGGAGAATGCCAGAACAGGGGAGAACCTCGAATCCTCCCATGGATGTGACACCTACAGCAATGGAGAAATTGCTGAAACGGTTTCAGTCATTTCATCCACCGACTTTGAAAGGTACGGAGAACTCCGTGAACTGTGAAAGTTGGTTGGACGACATTGAATCACTGTTTGACTCTTTGGAGTATACTGAGGAAAAGAGGGCTAAACTGATAATACACTAGTTGCATGACGTTGCTAAACACTGGTGGATCACGACAAAAAGGGCATTGGAACAGAGAGGTACGGCCATTACCTGGAATGTGTTCAAATCTGAATTTTATCTACGGTTCTTTCCAGTTTCTTATAGGAAGGACAAGGGAGCCGAGTTTGCAAACCTGAAACAAGGCCAGTTAAACATTGAGGATTATGTGGCTAAGTTTTCAACATTGCGTCGATTTGCTCCCCACGTAGCTGAACATGATGAGGCCGTAGCAGATCAGTTCATAAATGGCCTAAATCCTGAGATTTTTACGCTGGTGAATACTGGGAGGCCTAACAACTTCACCGATGCCCTGAACAGAGCCAAGGGAGCCGAGGCAGGCCTGATGAGGCAGAGAGAGGCTTCGGTTGTGCTTCCAGCACCGGGACAGCAACCACCTCCTCGATTTGAAGGTGGCAGCAGTGGTAGCGGAAAGAAGGATTTCTTGAAGGCTAGAGGGAAGCAGTTTAAGAAATCAGGGACTACTTCGTCCAGTTCGAGTGGCTCTAGACAGACCGGTCAGAGCCAGAGCTATGCAGGGCCGTACTGTGGTACTTGTGGAGGGAGGCATTCCACAGATCAGTGCCGAGGAGTAGTTGGCAGCTGTCGTATCTGTAGACAGCAGGGACACTTTGCCCGAGTGTGTCCCCAGAGGAGTGCCCATGGATCGCAGGCAGCTGAGTCATCTGGATCAGTGGCTCAGGCAGGTAGACGACCATCTGCCGTTCATTCCTTTCAGCCAGCACCGTCTACTCTGTCACAGCAGAGGCCAGGAGGGGGCCAGATCGTGAGCCAGCCTCCGAGACAGCAGGCCAGAGTTTTTGCTTTGACCGAGGAGCAGGCACAGGATGCACCTGATGATGTAGTTGCAGGTAACTGTTTTATTTCTGGTTATCCTGCTTACGTATTGATTGAAACTGGTGCATCACATACTTTTATGTCTGAGCGATTTGCTTTAATGCATTCGTTGCCTGTTGAGTCCTTAGCTACTGTAGTATCTGTCACGTCTCCGTTAGGAACAGGTTTGATATCGGTGAAATCTGTGAAATCGTGTATACTGCAGTACGACGGGCATACGATTGATTTAGACTGTATTGTTCTTGGTTTATCTGATTTTGATTGTATTGTCGGCATCGACATGTTGACCAAGTACCGAGCTACAGTCGATTGTTTCCACAAGATAGTTCGATTCAGACTTGAGATGGGTGAGGAGTGGAAATTTTATGGTAAGGGTTCTAGAGCTAGAATTCCTTTGATATCTGCCATAAATATGACTCGATTATTGCAGAAGGGAGCGGATGGATTCCTGGTATATTCAGTTGATTTACTGAAGACGAGCCCATCATTGGCGGACTTGCCAGTGGTGTGTGAGTTTGCTGATGTCTTTCCAGATGAGATTCCTGGATTGCCTCCGATTCGAGAGATAGACTTCAGCATTGAGTTGATGCCAGGAACAGTTCCGATTTCGAGAGCTCCTTACAGGATGGCACCGATCGAATTGAAGGAGTTGAAAGAACAGTTGGAGGATTTACTGGCCAAGGGATATATCAGACCGAGTGTATCTCATTGGGGTGCTCCAGTACTGTTCGTGAGAAAGAAAGACGGGTCGATGAGACTTTGTATCGACTATAGGCAACTGAACAAGGCAACGGTAAAGAATAAATATCCATTGCCTCGTATAGATGATCTGTTTGATCAGTTGCAGGGTTCATCTGTGTATTCCAAGATCGACTTGAGATCTGGATACCATCAATTGAGAGTCAGGGATTCTGATACCTCAAAGACAGCATTTAGGACCAGGTATGGACACTATGAGTTTATTGTCATGCCTTTTGGTTTGACGAATGCACCGGCGGTATTTATGGGATTGATGAACCGTGTATTTCAGAAATACTTGGATGATTTTGTTATCATATTCATTGATGATATACTGATTTATTCAAAGAATATGATTGAGCATGCAAATCATCTGAGGACTGTGTTGAGCATTTTGAGGGCTGAGAAGCTGTATGCTAAATTGTCGAAATGCGAGTTTTGGCTGAAACAGGTTGTGTTTTTGGGTCACATTATATCGGGAGACGGTATATCAGTTGATCCCAGTAAGGTTGAAGCCGTGATTAGTTGGCCGAGACCTACATCTGTGCCAGAAATTCGTAGTTTTATGGGTTTGGCAGGATATTATCGACGATTTATTAAAGATTTCTCGAGTATTGCCAAACCGATTACGCAGTTAACTCAGAAGAATGCTCCATTCGTGTGGACAGAAGACTGTGAATCCAGTTTTCTTGAGTTGAAAAAGAGACTGACCAGTGCGCCTGTGTTGACGATTCCTTCAGGCACTGGTGGATTTGTTGTTTATTGTGATGCATCTCACCGAGGATTGGGTTGTGTTTTGATGCAGCGAGGGCATGTGATTGCTTATGCCTCCAGACAGTTGAAACCCCATGAAACTCGTTACCCAATTCATGATCTTGAATTGGCAGCCATAGTCTTTGCATTGAAGATATGACGGCATTATCTGTACGGTGAAAAATTTGAGATATATTCTGATCACAAAAGCTTGAAATATCTGTTTTCGCAATCAGAGCTGAATATGAGACAGCGGAGATGGCTGGATTTACTGAAAGACTTTGATTGTGAGATTAAATATTATCCAGGGAAGTCCAATGCAGCAGCAGATGCGTTGAGTCGAAAGGTATGTGCACTATCCTTATCGACGATAGGTGTCTCGAATTTGATAGAAGACTGCTGTTTGTCTGGATTAGCTTTTGAGACGGATTGTCATCCTCTAAGATTATATGAAATTCGAGCTGAACCAGAATTGATATTGAGAATCAAAGAGGCGCAGAAAATTGATCAGAATGTACAGAATTCTATTGCGATGGTCAAAACTGGACATCGATCGGAATATCAGGTTCGTGATAATGTCTTGTATGTGAATAATCGTATTGTTGTACCAAATGTTTCAGAATTGAGACAGCGAATACTGACAGAAGCGCACAACAGTCGTTTTAGCATTCATCCTGGTGGCAGGAAAATGTACAATGATTTAAAGACACAGTGTAGTGACCCGTTCCAGAATCACCTACTAATTGAAAACTAAGCATGCAATTAACTTAATAATTACTAATCAGAGATAATAGCGGAAACAACTAACAAATGATAGTTATACAACCCAAACGAACTCTAGAACAACTCAAAATAAGGTAAAGAATATCTGGTACAACCATATCGAATCAAATGATACCGAAACTAAACCAACCGGCTACTCAACGTCCTCCTCCTGCTCCTCCGGAACCATCCAACCTGAGACCTGCCCCGAGGGAATGGGGTGTCCAAGATAAACAAAACCGAGGACGTGAGCGATAAGAACGCCCAGTACAAAAGTATGAGTATACAGACCTATATGAAATGCACATGCTATGATCATGATACCGGGGTAGTCAAGAAACAGGAATCACAAAAGGATCTCAACAATGCTCAGTCTAGAGGCGCCAAGTGGATAGTGCCGCGCGGTCCAACCTCTGGGTCACTGCATCCACTACAAGACAGACGTGGACCTAAAATGTCCCGGACCACCGAAGCCCTCCCGACCCGTCGGCCACTGTGTACTCTCGGTGTCCATGCGTCCACAAGACAGGGCTGAGCGGCCCCAAGATATAGCTTATCTCGAAAGAGATACAGCTCAACAGCAAAGGCTATCTCGAAGGAGATACGGCTCAACATGAAATGCAACGTGCAGTAATAAACGTGACATAATAGCATGCATCATATGACATATATCAATGCACCACATAATCATGCAACACATATATGAATGTATACTCAACCAGGATATCTCGGATAGTACTTTCGTACCTCTATCACAGCAATCCTAATCCACTGGAACAACCAGACAACAGGTCTAATCCAAGCCTATTCATCAAGTGAAAACCATCACTAAACTTATCTACCAGACTTAACTAGATAATCCTGAGATAAATACTGATAAAATTCCAAACCTTCGTCCGTCGCTAGCCCGCTGATGCCGCTAGCTCCCAACTAGAGCACAGCTCTGCTACAAGACCAGCAGCTCCCCGCTAGTGCCCAAATCTCGGAACAAGACTAGAACCTGTCAGAAACGACTGAAATGCTATGGAACTCTCTGAATTGGCGAGTCAAAATGAGGAAATCCGACCACTATTTATAGGCCATGTTCGGATCCTCCGAACACCACTTCGGAACGTCCGAACGCTACGTGTCCACTGGCTCTTGACAGCTCATGATCGGATCCTCCGATCATACACTTCGGACCGTCCGAACATGCACGTGTCCAGCTGCTCTTGACACCTCATGATCGGATCCACCGAACCTACACTTCGGAACGTCCGAACTCCCACGTGTCGATCAACTCTTGACACCTAATGATCGGATCCACCGAACTCACTTCGGACCTGCCGAACTCTTCGGTGCTTCCGAACCATCTTCGGACCTTCCGATCATGATTAATCACCATTAATCCGTTAATTACCCAATTCGGCATTCGGGCTACTACATTCTCCCCCCCTTAAAAGATTTCGTCCTCGAAATCAGGCTTAGAGAATGAACAAAACGAAATAACAACATCGCTATTATATCTCAATTGTTGTTGAATACAACTGATATCTCGATTACAATTGAAAAACACAAACATATACAAAGCAAAACTCAAAAGAGCTCTGGATGTTCTGAACGCATACGACTCTCTAACTCCCAAGTGGCTTCTTCAGTGCCTCTGCGCTGCCACTGTACTAAGACAAGAGGAATGATCTTATTCCGCAACACCTTGTCTTTGCGATCGAGAATCTGAACTGGTCGCTCCACGTAAGACAAATCTGATTCAAGTTGAACTTCAGAGGGATGCAAGATGTGAGACTCATCTGCTACGTATCGTCTCAACAAAGATACGTGGAACACATCATGAATACCGGACAAATACGGAGGTAATGCTAACCTGTAAGCTAAATCTCCCACACATTCTAGAATCTCAAAAGGACCAAAGAATCTCGGAGATAGCTTACCCTTGAGACCAAATCTCAAAATCCTGCGAAAAGGCGAAACTCGGAGAAACACTTTCTCACCTGGCTGGAAATAAAGAGGTCGCCGCTTGGTGTTCGCATAACTAGCCTGTCGATCCTGGGCAATCTTAATCCTCTTCTTGATTACTGCAACTTTATCAATAGCCTGCTGGACTAACTCCGGTCCCTCAACATGTCGTTCACCAACTTCGTCCCAGAATAAAGGAGTACGACAACGTCGCCCATACAACGCCTCAAATGGTGCCATACCAATACTACGATGGTAGCTGTTGTTGTACGCGAACTCAATCAAAGGCAAATGATCCTGCCAAGCGGGTCCGAAATCCATAACACAGGCTCGCAACATATCCTCAAGCGTACGGATAGTCCTCTCTGACTGACCGTCAGTCTCCGGATGATAAGCAGTACTCAGACTCAGTGTAGTACCCAAAGCTGACTGGAAACTACCCCAAAACCGTGAGGTAAAACGAGGATCTCTGTCACTGACAATACTGACAGGCACTCCATGCAAACGTACAATCTCCTGAATGTACAATCGAGCCATACGATCGAAAGTGAAATCCCGGTTATAAGACAGAAAATGAGCAGACTTGGTGAGTCGATCCACCACTACCCAAATAGCGTCACTATTCCTCGACGATAATGGCAAGTGAGTAATGAAATCCATCGCGATATGCTCCCACTTCCATTCAGGAATAGGTAGATTCAACAATAATCCTCCAGGTCGACGGTGCTCTGCCTTAACCTGTTGACAAACAAGACACTTGGAAACAAACTGATAAACACTGCGCTTCATCCCTTTCCACCAAAATCGTGTCCTCAAGTCTTTATACATCTTATTACTTCCTGGATGAATACTCAACTTACTTCGATGAGCATGAGATAAGATCTCCTCCCTCAAATTATCATCTTCTGGTACTACAACTCGATTAGACAAACACAGAAGACCATTAGACTGATAATGGAAACCGCTATCTCCACCCGCTAACCGAGCTAATCTCTGAGTCTTGAGATCAGACATCTGAGCATCTCGAATCCGAGCGAACAAGGCTGGCTCAGATAAAATGGTAGCAACACGAATGCTCTCCATACCTTTCCGATGTTTGAAATTAAATCCCAACGAACAACAATCCTGAATAGTACTAATCATAGCACTGGTCTGAAGTGCAGAAACTCTCACTTTGCGACTAAGAGCATCAGCTGTGAGATTTGCAGATCCTGGATGGTACTTGATCTCGCAGTCATAATCTTTCAGCAAATCCATCCAACGACGTTGCCTCATGTTCAACTCAGCCTGAGTGAACAGATATTTCAGACTCTTATGATCAGTAAAGATTTCAAACTTAACCCCGTACAAGTAATGACGCCAAATCTTCAGCGCGAACACAATAGCTGCCAACTCTAGATCATGAGTAGGATACTTCTCCTCGTGAGATTTCAGCTGTCTGGAAGCATAAGCAATCACATGACCGTTTTGCGTCAACACACACCCTAAGCCTTGAGAAGAGGCATCGGTGTAAACACTGAAACCATCAGATCCTGACGGTAACGCCAAAACAGGTGCAGAAGTCAGAAGTCGACGAAGCTCTCTGAAACTATCTTCGCACTCAGATGACCACTCAAATGGAACATCCTTCCGAGTAAGTTGCGTCAAAGGTCTAGCTACCTGGGAGAAATTCACGATGAAGCGACGATAATACCCTGCTAGACCTAGAAAACTACGGATCTCAGCCACCGTCGTAGGTCGTGACCAATTTAGCACTGCCTCAATCTTGCTGGGATCCACAGAAATTCCTTCCTTGGAAATCACATGACCAAGGAATACTACACGATCAATCCAGAACTCGCACTTACTCAGCTTAGCATACAATTGCTTCTCGCGAAGAATCTGCAACACAATCCTCAAGTGCCGGACATGCTCTTCCACACTATGAGAATAGATCAAGATATCGTCAATGAAAACCACCACAAACTGATCCAGAAAATCTCGGAAGACTCGGTTCATCAGATTCATGAACACTGCTGGCGCATTCGTCAATCCGAATGGCATAACTAGAAACTCGTAATGCCCATAACGAGTACGAAATGCAGTCTTGGAAATATCATCATCTCTGACTCTCATCTGATGATAACCTGATCGCAAGTCGATCTTGGAGTAAACAGAAGTACCCTGAAGCTGATCGAACAAGTCATCAATACGGGGTAATGGGTACTTGTTTTTGATCGTCACCCGATTCAGCTGGCGATAATCAATGCACAACCGCATCGATCCATCCTTCTTCTTGACAAACAAGACTGGAGCTCCCCAAGGCGAAACACTCGGGCGAATATAACCCTTATCAAGAAGATCCTGCAATTGCTGCTTCAGCTCTCTCATCTCTGACGGAGCCAGACGATAGGGGGCACGAGAAATCGGTGCCGTCCCTGGCATTAACTCAATGCCAAACTCCACCTCTCTAACCGGAGGAAAACCAGGAATCTCTTCTGGAAATACATCAGGAAATTCACAAACCACTGGAATATCCTCTATACCAACACTACCTGTGGACGTATCAATTGCATAGATGAGGTAGCCTTCCCCGCCCGCCTCTAAAGCACGACAGGCTTTCAGAGCAGATACTACTGGCATCGGAGGTCGCGCTCCCTCACCATAGAAAAACCAACTAGAGCTCTCAGTCGTACGAAACTGAACAAGCTTCTGGTAACAATCCACAGTAGCTCGGTAGGTAGTCAAAATGTCTATCCCCAAAATACAATCAAAATCTTCCATCTCCAGAATCATAAGATTCGCAGTCAACTCGTTACCCCCAAAATCTAAAGGACAACCCATCACTAGACGCTTGGCTAAAACCGAATGACCCATCGGGGTAGAAACAGAAAGAATGACGTCTAGAGAAACATACGGTAACTTATGACGTTTAACGAATCGTGCAGAAATGAATGAATGAGATGCTCCGGTATCTATAAGAACAAAAGCAGGAATACCGCATAAACAAAAAGTACCTGCTATGACTCTCTCGGTCTCGTCTGCAGCCTGATCCTGGTTCAACGCAAAAACTTGACCTTGGGCACGAGGTCGAAGATTCGAACTACCCACTGCCTGACCCTGCCTCCTCTGCTGAACAGTCGCCTGAGATCCAGAATCAGATCCTGCTCCACCTCGCAACTGAGGACAATTCTTCTTAATATGCCCCATCTCTCCGCACTGATAACAAGCTCCTGCGGCTACTCAGCATTGCTCCGATGGATGGTTCTTCCCACAATGCGCACAAGACTCCTTCTTCTTACCAAAGCGGAAAACACCGCTAGATCGAGATCTAGATCCAGAAGAAGACGAACCAGATTTCTTGAACGACTGAGATCGAGGCCTCAAAGTACTCGGAGGTCTAGAAGAAAGAATAGCCCTACCACGCTGGAGACTGATCTCTGCTTGACGACACCGGTTCACCAACCCATCATACGAAGTAGGATTATCACAGACAGTGACTCGATCAAAGATCTCCTGATTAAGGCCCTGGAGGAAATGATCATACTTGGCCTCAGAACTGCCACTGATATGAGGAGCGAAGGGTAATAACTCAAAGAATTTCTGCTGATACTCATCAACAGACATACTCCCCTGCTTCAGGTTCAAGAGCTCAATCGTCTTGGCCTGGCGAAGGGCTGGAGGAAAGTACAGCTGCATGAACGCTGCACGGAAATCGACCCAAGTCGCTCTACCCTGAGACTGAACTATCGGCGCAGAAGTCGATCGCCACCACCTGCGAGCACGGCCCTCAAGAAGAAAACTAAGGGTCTCCATCTTCTGCTCATCGGTGCACTGGAATGCGCGGAAACAACTCTCCATGCGCTCTAACCAATCCTCCGCATCATCGGGAGTCTCACCGCCAACTAAAGGCTTAGGCCCCATCTGCATGAAACGATGCATATCGAAACGCCTAGGACCATCCCGACGATGACGATGCTCATGGTGACGCCTAAGATCATCTTGGTCACCCCATCGACCTACACTCCCCTGACTACTCCCGTCATCAAAATGGTCAGCCATCGCTACAAGATAGAATAGGGAAAAATGGTCAACGGAAATCCCAAAACAAAATCTATATCCCAAAATCCTACGCATGCTCTGATACCATAAATGTAGTGACCCGTTCCAGAATCACCTACTAATTGAAAACTAAGCATGCAATTAACTTAATAATTACTAATCAGAGATAATAGCGGAAACAACTAACAAATGATAGTTATACAACCCAAACGAACTCTAGAACAACTCAAAATAAGGTAAAGAATATCTGGTACAACCATATCGAATCAAATGATACCGAAACTAAACCAACCGGCTACTCAACGTCCTCCTCCTGCTCCTCCGGAACCATCCAACCTGAGACCTGCCCCGAGGGAATGGGGTGTCCAAGATAAACAAAACCGAGGACGTGAGCGATAAGAACGCCCAGTACAAAAGTATGAGTATACAGACCTATATGAAATGCACATGCTATGATCATGATACCGGGGTAGTCAAGAAACAGGAATCACAAAAGGATCTCAACAATGCTCAGTCTAGAGGCGCCAAGTGGATAGTGCCGCGCGGTCCAACCTCTGGGTCACTGCATCCACTACAAGACAGACGTGGACCTAAAATGTCCCGGACCACCGAAGCCCTCCCGACCCGTCGGCCACTGTGTACTCTCGGTGTCCATGCGTCCACAAGACAGGGCTGAGCGGCCCCAAGATATAGCTTATCTCGAAAGAGATACAGCTCAACAGCAAAGGCTATCTCGAAGGAGATACGGCTCAACATGAAATGCAACGTGCAGTAATAAACGTGACATAATAGCATGCATCATATGACATATATCAATGCACCACATAATCATGCAACACATATATGAATGTATACTCAACCAGGATATCTCGGATAGTACTTTCGTACCTCTATCACAGCAATCCTAATCCACTGGAACAACCAGACAACAGGTCTAATCCAAGCCTATTCATCAAGTGAAAACCATCACTAAACTTATCTACCAGACTTAACTAGATAATCCTGAGATAAATACTGATAAAATTCCAAACCTTCGTCCGTCGCTAGCCCGCTGATGCCGCTAGCTCCCAACTAGAGCACAGCTCTGCTACAAGACCAGCAGCTCCCCGCTAGTGCCCAAATCTCGGAACAAGACTAGAACCTGTCAGAAACGACTGAAATGCTATGGAACTCTCTGAATTGGCGAGTCAAAATGAGGAAATCCGACCACTATTTATAGGCCATGTTCGGATCCTCCGAACACCACTTCGGAACGTCCGAACGCTACGTGTCCACTGGCTCTTGACAGCTCATGATCGGATCCTCCGATCATACACTTCGGACCGTCCGAACATGCACGTGTCCAGCTGCTCTTGACACCTCATGATCGGATCCACCGAACCTACACTTCGGAACGTCCGAACTCCCACGTGTCGATCAACTCTTGACACCTAATGATCGGATCCACCGAACTCACTTCGGACCTGCCGAACTCTTCGGTGCTTCCGAACCATCTTCGGACCTTCCGATCATGATTAATCACCATTAATCCGTTAATTACCCAATTCGGCATTCGGGCTACTACACACAGTATTGGTGGAAACAAATGAAATCGGATGTGACTGAATTTGTAGCCAAGTGTCTGAATTGCCAACAGGTGAAAGCTGAGAGGAAGAAACCAGGAGGATTGTTACAGAGTTTGTCCATTCCTGAATGGAAATGGGATCACATTTCCATGGATTTTGTGACACAGTTACCGAGATCCTCCCGAGGTTGTGATGCGATTTGGGTCGGGATTGATCGACTGACCAAATCCGCATGTTTTATTCCATACAAGATGACCTACCGATATGATCAGATGGCTGATTTTTATGTCCGAGAAGTGATTAGATTGCACGGAGTGCCGAAATCGATTGTTTCAGATCGTGATCCTCGGTTTACTTCGCACTTTTGGCAGAGTTTGCAGCAAGCTCTAGGTACGAAGTTACATCTGAGTACCGCATATCATCCACAGACCGATGGACAGTCAGAGCGGACTATCCAGACCCTGGAAGATATGCTGAGAGCGGTGGTACTTGATTTTAGTACTAATTGGCAAGAGGCATTGCCTCTTTGTGAGTTTTCGTACAACAATAGCTATCAGACTAGTATTGAGATGGCTCCATTCGAAGCATTGTACGGAAAGAAGTGTCAATCCCCATTGTATTGGGATGATATCTCTGAAGTTCCTGAGACTGGACCTGACATGATCAGAGATATGACCGATAAAGTGAAATTGATTCAGAAGAAAATGAAGGCAGCTCAGGACAGACAAGCCAAGTATGCCAACATCAGACGACGACCGTTGGTATTTGAGGCTGGAGACCGAGTATTCCTGAAGATTTCTCCTTTCAGAGGTGTTGTCAGATTTGGCAAGAAAGGGAAATTGTCTCCACGATATGTAGGTCCTTATGAAATTCTCGAGAGGATAGGAGATCGTGCCTATCGACTTGCATTACCGCCTTCATTATCTAGAATACATGATGTCTTTCATGTATCGATGCTGCGGAGGTATCTCCCTGATGATTCTCACATTATTCAGCCAGACGAGACCGAGTTGGATGAGACATTGAGTTATGTCGAGAAACCGATCAGGATTATTGATCGTAAAGAAAAACAGCTCAGAACAAAGATGATTCCTCTTGTGAAAGTACAATGGACTCGTCATGGGGTTGAAGAAGCCACTTGGGAGACTGAATCTGATATGAGACAAGAATTCCCAGCATTGTTTTGTTAATGTAAATTCCTTACACAGTTGTGTATATACTCCTTCTTGATATGATAGATTGCCTGTGATTTCGAGGACGAAATCGTATCTTAGGGGGGGAGAAATGTAATGCCCGAAAAATTAATCCCAGTAATCAGTAATTATTGAATTATAATTTGATATGATTATGAAAGGATTAACCGAGACACGAAATAAGATTACATGTGAAAAGGAATGTGCGAGGAAAGTAGCTGTGGCGCACATGCGCGAACCAATGCGCGCACATGCGCCAACAGGACAGAAGGTCTCGCGCATATGCGCGAGTTGTGCGGAACGCCACGGTAAACTCCAGTAGCCCTCGCGCATATGCGCGGAAACGAGTCGCGCATATGCGCGAGCTGCCGAGACTTTCACCGCGAAGATCAGTAGGTCTCGCGCATATGCGCCGGTAGTGTCGCGCATATGCGCGAGACATGCAGCGCGGAAGAGCACCACTTGGCGAGTGCAGGTCGTGTATATATATATATATATATATATCTATATATATATATATATATATATATATATATATATATATATATATATATATATATATATATACTAGAAAAGTGCACGTGCGTTGCACGTGGAAACGATTTTATCTGAGTTAAAATTAGCTGATATGATAAATAAAAATGAAAATTATATGTTTTATAAATTCATATCAATTACATATATGAAATTTACATGTTTTCACATGTTTATTTTAAATAATTTACTTTTCGTTATATAATTTTTTTTGTTATTTCTGTGTATATGTCGAGTTTTAATAACAAGTACGGATATCGTCCGACAAAACTTGATATATCACAAATCTACACTAAAAACAACTCTTTAATTAACTTGAACAACTACAAAACAAATTTGAGGGATGATGTTCTTATTAAGCCGATGTTGACCTTATCGGTTTATGGGAGAGATTATTGAATTGTTAAAAGTTTTTCGAAGTACTTATTTATATGTCTTGTCAAATAAAGTATGTTAATCATTGTTTATTATTAACAAAGTATTACAAAAATAATTATCCTAGCATATTTGTTATTTCATGGTTTAGTAGTCAAATACTGTTGATATTTTTATGGTTCTTTCTATACATATGCTTGCCTATAAAAGGCTCATTGCTGAATAAATAAAATATATAACAGAAAACAAAATTTTTCTCTTTGTTTGATTTATATTTTACTATCTGAACCACTAACCACAAATCTATATCTTCATTTAACTTGAAGTTTAAAAAATACAGTTCGAATCATTTTTGCTTATATAACGTATATGTTTATTTGGCTTGAAGTTTAAAAAATTAAGTTTGAATTATTTTTTGTTATGAAACATAGAAAATATATTGTACATATAAAAAATATTAATAGTAGTCTACTTTTAATGTGAAAGAATGCATAATAAAAAAATATGTAAGAAATATTAATAGTATTCAACTTTTTATGTGAAATAATGCATAGTTATGTATCAATTAAATAAATAAACTAAATTAAATTAAAATATATCAATTATTAACTAATAATGGGGAAAATAATGCATAATGATGTATCAATCTATAAATTAAAAAAATTGACTTTATTTAATTTGAAGTTTAAAAAATTAAGTCTGAAACTCTAGCTAAAAATTTATATGTTCATTTAACTTAGATTTTAAAAAATTAAAAGCATACATTAATCATATATAAATCAATCAAATCAACAAACGTTAGAGCAATATTATATGAGTATGTTCATTTTAATAAGTCGGTGAAATCAAAATACATTATTATTATTATTACAAAAAATAAAGAACTAAAATTATTCACATCGTGATGACCTCACAATTATTTCAAATACAATAAAGCACCAACATCTACAAATATTTATTTAAGCTAAATTTATATATTGAAACCATATGCATCAAATATTAGATCACCAAAAATGTATAAATGAGTGTTATAGATAAATATAAATTAGATAACGACATATTTATATATTCATTTAACTTTAAGCTAAAAAAGTTAAGTATGAATCATTTTTTGTTAAAAAAAATAGAAAATATATTATAGATTTAAAAAATACTAACCACAAATTTATATGTTTATTTAACTTGGAGTTTAATAAATCAATTTAAAATTATTTTTGGTTGTAAAACATATATGTTTATTTAACTTGAAGTTTGAAAAATTAAGTCTGAACCACTAATAAAAAATTTATATGTTCATGTAACTTAGAAGTTTAAAAAATTAAGTCATTGCCATTTTTTGTTATAAAACGCAAAAAATATATTGTAGGTTTAAAAAATATTAATAATAGTACACTTTTTAATGTGAAATAATGCATAGTAAAATATATCAATTATTCAAATACAATAAATCACCAACATCTACAAATTTATTTAAGCTAAATTTATAGATTAAAACCATATGTAAATCAAATATTAGATAACCAAAAATGTATGGATCCGTAGTATAGATAAATATGAATGGTATAATGATAAATTTATATATTTTAATTAACTTCAAGTTAAACATATTAATATGAATCATTTTTTGTTAAAAAAACATAAATATATTGTAGGTTTAAAAAATACTAAACTTCAAATTTATATGTTCATTTAACTTGAAATTTTGAAAAAAAAAGTCTGAAATATTTTTGGTTATAAAACATATATGTTTATTTAACTTGAAGTTTTAAAAATTAAGCCTGAACCGCTAACCAAAAATTTATATGTTCATGTAACTTGAAGTTTAAAAAATTAAGTCTGAACCATTTTTTGTTATAAAACATAAAAAATATATTAAAAAAATAGAAAATATATTGTAGGTTTAAAAAATATTAACCATAAATTTATATGTTAAATCAACTTGAAGTTTAAAAAATAAAGTTTGAACTATTTTTAATTATAAAACATATATGTTTTTTTAACTTGAAGTTTAAAAAATTAAGTTCGAATGCTAACCAAAAATTTATATGTTAATGTAACTTGAAGTTTAAAAAAACATAGAAAATATTTGAAGTTTAAAAAATTAATTCCAGACCGCTAAAAATAGAAAATATATTGTATGTTTAAAAAATATTAACCACAAATTTATATGTTCGTTTAACTTGAAGTATAAAAAATAAAGTTTGAAATATATATATTTTTTAAACTTGAAGTTTAAAAAATTAAGTCTGAACCGCTAACCACAAATTTATATGTTCGTTTAATTTGAAGTATAAAAAATAAAGTTTGAAATAATTTTAGTTATAAAATATATATGTTTTTTAAACTTGAAGTTTAAAAAATTAAATCTGAACCGCTAACCAAAAATTTATATATTATTGTAACTTGAAGTTTAAAAAAATTAAGTCCGAACTATTTTTGATTATAAAGCTTAGAAAATATATTATGTGAAATAATGCATAGTAAAATGTATTAATTAAACAAATTAGGTAATTAGATAAGAAAATTGAAAAGTCACCTAAATAAATAAGATATTAATTAAGTAATAGTTGGAAAAGGGTAACCAAGTAAATTCACAATTGAAACACATCTACAAATATTTATTTAAGCTAAATTTATATATTGAAACCATATGCATCAAATATTAGATCACCAAAAATGTATAAATGAGTGTTATAGATAAATATAAATTAGATAACGACATATTTATATATTCATTTAACTTTAAGCTAAAAAAGTTAAGTATGAATCATTTTTTGTTAAAAAAATAGAAAATATATTATAGATTTAAAAAATACTAACCACAAATTTATATGTTTATTTAACTTGAAGTTTAATAAATCAATTTAAAATTATTTTTGGTTGTAAAACATATATGTTTATTTAACTTGAAGTTTGAAAAATTAAGTCTGAACCACTAATAAAAAATTTATATGTTCATGTAACTTAGAAGTTTAAAAAATTAAGTCATTGCCATTTTTGGTTATAAAACGCAAAAAATATATTGTAGGTTTAAAAAATATTAATAATAGTCCACTTTTTAATGTGAAATAATGCATAGTAAAATATATCAATTATTCAAATACAATAAATCACCAACATCTACAAATTTATTTAAGCTAAATTTATAGATTAAAACCATATGTAAATCAAATATTAGATAACCAAAAATGTATGGATCCGTATTATAGATAAATATGAATGGTATAATGATAAATTTATATATTTTAATTAACTTCAAGTTAAACATATTAATATGAATCATTTTTTGTTAAAAAACATAAATATATTGTAGGTTTAAAAAATACTAAACTTCAAATTTATATGTACATTTAACTTGAAATTTTAAAAAAAAAAGTCTGAACTATTTTGGGTTATAAAACATATATGTTTATTTAACTTGAAGTTTTAAAAATTAAGCCTGAAGCGCTAACCAAAAATTTATATGTTCATGTAACTTGAAGTTTAAAAAATTAAGTCTGAACCATTTTTGGTTATAAAACATAAAAAATATATTAAAAAAATAGAAAATATATTGTAGGTTTAAAAAATACTAACCATAAATTTATATGTTAAATCAACTTGAAGTTTAAAAAATAAAGTTTGAACTATTTTTAATTATAAAACATATATGTTTTTTTAACTTGAAGTTTACAAAATTAAGTTCGAATGCTAACCAAAAATTTATATGTTAATGTAACTTGAAGTTTAAAAAAACATAGAAAATATTTGAAGTTTAAAAAATTAATTCCAGACCGCTAAAAATAGAAAATATATTGTATGTTTAAAAAATATTAACCACAAATTTATATGTTCGTTTAACTTGAAGTTTAAAAAATTAAGTCTGAACCATTTTTGGTTATAAAACATAAAAAATATATTAAAAAAATAGAAAATATATTATAGGTTTAAAAAATACTAACCATAAATTTATATGTTAAATCAACTTGAAGTTTAAAAAATAAAGTTTGAACTATTTTTAATTATAAAACATATATGTTTTTTTAACTTGAAGTTTAAAAAATTAAGTTCGATTGCTAACCAAAAATTTATATGTTAATGTAACTTGAAGTTTAAAAAAACATAGAAAATATTTGAAGTTTAAAAAATTAATTCCAGACCGCTAAAAATAGAAAATATATTGTATGTTTAAAAAATATTAACCACAAATTTATATGTTCGTTTAACTTGAAGTATAAAAAATAAAGTTTGAAATATATATTTTTTTTAAACTTGAAGTTTAAAAAATTAAGTCTGAACCGCTAACCACAAATTTATATGTTCGTTTAACTTTAAGCTAAAAAAGTTAAGTATGAATCATTTTTTGTTAAAAAAAATAGAAAATATATTATAGATTTAAAAAATACTAACCACAAATTTATATGTTTATTTAACTTGGAGTTTAATAAATCAATTTAAAATTATTATTGGTTGTAAAACATATATGTTTATTTAACTTGAAGTTTGAAAAATTAAGTCTGAACCACTAATAAAAAATTTATATGTTCATGTAACTTAGAAGTTTAAAAAATTAAGTCATTGCCATTTTTGGTTATAAAACGCAAAAAATATATTGTAGGTTTAAAAAATATTAATAATAGTCCACTTTTTAATGTGAAATAATGCATAGTAAAATATATCAATTATTCAAATACAATAAATCACCAACATCTACAAATTTATTTAAGCTAAATTTATAGATTAAAACCATATGTAAATCAAATATTAGATAACCAAAAATGTATGGATCCGTATTATAGATAAATATGAATGGTATAATGATAAATTTATATATTTTAATTAACTTCAAGTTAAACATATTAATATGAATCATTTTTTGTTAAAAAAACATAAATATATTGTAGGTTTAAAAAATACTAAACTTCAAATTTATATGTTCATTTAACTTGAAATTTTAAAAAAAAAAGTCTGAAATATTTTTGGTTATAAAACATATATGTTTATTTTACTTGAAGTTTTAAAAATTAAGCCTGAACCGCTAACCAAAAATTTATATGTTCATGTAACTTGAAGTTTAAAAAATTAAGTCTGAACCATTTTTGGTTATAAAACATAAAAAATATATTAAAAAAATAGAAAATATATTGTAGGTTTAAAAAATATTAACCATAAATTTATATGTTAAATCAACTTGAAGTTTAAAAAATAAAGTTTGAACTATTTTTAATTATAAAACATATATGTTTTTTTAACTTGAAGTTTAAAAAATTAAGTTCGAATGCTAACCAAAAATTTATATGTTAATGTAACTTGAAGTTTAAAAAAACATAGAAAATATTTGAAGTTTAAAAAATTAATTCCAGACCGCTAAAAATAGAAAATATATTGTATGTTTAAAAAATATTAACCACAAATTTATATGTTCGTTTAACTTGAAATATAAAAAATAAAGTTTGAAATATATATATTTTTTAAACTTGAAGTTTAAAAAATTAAGTCTGAACCGCTAACCACAAATTTATATGTTCGTTTAATTTGAAGTATAAAAAATAAAGTTTGAAATAATTTTAGTTATAAAATATATATGTTTTTTAAACTTGAAGTTTAAAAAATTAAATCTGAACCGCTAACCAAAAATTTATATATTATTGTAACTTGAAGTTTAAAAAAATTAAGTCCGAACTATTTTTGATTATAAAGCTTAGAAAATATATTATGTGAAATAATGCATAGTAAAATGTATTAATTAAACAAATTAGGTAATTAGATAAGAAAATTGAAAAGTCACCTAAATAAATAAGATATTAATTAAGTAATAGTTGGAAAAGGGTAACCAAGTAAATTCACAATTGAAACACATCTACAAATATTTATTTAAGCTAAATTTATATATTGAAACCATATGCATCAAATATTAGATCACCAAAAATGTATAAATGAGTGTTATAGATAAATATAAATTAGATAACG
The DNA here is from genome assembly GCF_022965805.1 of Primulina eburnea. Taxonomy (NCBI): domain Eukaryota; kingdom Viridiplantae; phylum Streptophyta; class Magnoliopsida; order Lamiales; family Gesneriaceae; genus Primulina; species Primulina eburnea. The sequence continues at coordinate 22,745,513 of NC_133112.1, forward strand.
ACATATTTATATATTCATTTAACTTTAAGCTAAAAAAGTTAAGTATGAATCATTTTTTGTTAAAAAAATAGAAAATATATTATAGATTTAAAAAATACTAACCACAAATTTATATGTTTATTTAACTTGAAGTTTAATAAATAAATTTAAAATTATTTTTGGTTGTAAAACATATATGTTTATTTAACTTGAAGTTTGAAAAATTAAGTCTGAACCACTAATAAAAAATTTATATGTTCATGTAACTTAGAAGTTTAAAAAATTAAGTCATTGCCATTTTTGGTTATAAAACGCAAAAAATATATTGTAGGTTTAAAAAATATTAATAATAGTCCACTTTTTAATGTGAAATAATGCATAGTAAAATATATCAATTATTCAAATACAATAAATCACCAACATCTACAAATTTATTTAAGCTAAATTTATAGATTAAAACCATATGTAAATCAAATATTAGATAACCAAAAATGTATGGATCCGTATTATAGATAAATATGAATGGTATAATGATAAATTTATATATTTTAATTAACTTCAAGTTAAACATATTAATATGAATCATTTTTTGTTAAAAAACATAAATATATTGTAGGTTTAAAAAATACTAAACTTCAAATTTATATGTCCATTTAACTTGAAATTTTAAAAAAAAAAAGTCTGAACTATTTTTGGTTATAAAACATATATGTTTATTTAACTTGAAGTTTTAAAAATTAAGCCTGAACCGCTAACCAAAAATTTATATGTTCATGTAACTTGAAGTTTAAAAAATTAAGTCTGAACCATTTTTGGTTATAAAACATAAAAAATATATTAAAAAAATAGAAAATATATTGTAGGTTTAAAAAATACTAACCATAAATTTATATGTTAAATCAACTTGAAGTTTAAAAAATAAAGTTTGAACTATTTTTAATTATAAAACATATATGTTTTTTTAACTTGAAGTTTAAAAAATTAAGTTCGAATGCTAACCAAAAATTTATATGTTAATGTAACTTGAAGTTTAAAAAAACATAGAAAATATTTGAAGTTTAAAAAATTAATTCCAGACCGCTAAAAATAGAAAATATATTGTATGTTTAAAAAATATTAACCACAAATTTATATGTTCGTTTAACTTGAAGTTTAAAAAATTAAGTCTGAACCATTTTTGGTTATAAAACATAAAAAATATATTAAAAAAATAGAAAATATATTATAGGTTTAAAAAATACTAACCATACATTTATATGTTAAATCAACTTGAAGTTTAAAAAATAAAGTTTGAACTATTTTTAATTATAAAACATATATGTTTTTTTAACTTGAAGTTTAAAAAATTAAGTTCGATTGCTAACCAAAAATTTATATGTTAATGTAACTTGAAGTTTAAAAAAACATAGAAAATATTTGAAGTTTAAAAAATTAATTCCAGACCGCTAAAAATAGAAAATATATTGTATGTTTAAAAAATATTAACCACAAATTTATATGTTCGTTTAACTTGAAGTATAAAAAATAAAGTTTGAAATATATATGTTTTTTAAACTTGAAGTTTAAAAAATTAAGTCTGAACCGCTAACCACAAATTTATATGTTCGTTTAATTTGAAGTATAAAAAATAAAGTTTGAAATAATTTTAGTTATAAAATATATATGTTTTTTAAACTTGAAGTTTAAAAAATTAAGTCTGAACCGCTAACCAAAAATTTATATATTATTGTAACTTGAAGTTTAAAAAAATTAAGTCCGAACTATTTTTGATTATAAAGCTTAGAAAATATATTATGTGAAATAATGCATAGTAAAATGTATTAATTAAACAAATTAGGTAATTAGATAAGAAAATTGAAAAGTCACCTAAATAAATAAGACATTAATTAAGTAAATATATATGTTTTTTAAACTTGAAGTTTAAAAAAATAAGTCTGAACCGCTAACCAAAAATTTATATATTATTGTAACTTGAAGTTTAAAAAAATTAAGTCCGAACTATTTTTGATTATAAAGCTTAGAAAATATATTATGTGAAATAATGCATAGTAAAATGTATTAATTAAACAAATTAGGTAATTAGATAAGAAAATTGAAAAGTCACCTAAATAAATAAGACATTAATTAAGTAAATATATATGTTTTTTAAACTTGAAGTTTAAAAAAATAAGTCTGAACCGCTAACCAAAAATTTATATATTATTGTAACTTGAAGTTTAAAAAAATTAAGTCCGAACTATTTTTGATTATAAAGCTTAGAAAATATATTATGTGAAATAATGCATAGTAAAATGTATTAATTAAACAAATTAGGTAATTAGATAAGAAAATTGAAAAGTCACCTAAATAAATAAGACATTAATTAAGTAATAGTTGGAAAAGGGTAACCATAAGCTTTGAAAATATATTATGTGAAATAATGCATAGTAAAATGTATTAATTAAACAAATTAGGTAATTAGATAAGAAAATTGAAAAGTCACCTAAATAAATAAGACATTAATTAAGTAATAGTTGGAAAAGGGTAACCAAGTAAATTCACAATTGAAACTCATATATTTATAATAGTATTAGATATATATATATCAGCAACGTAAATTAAGAAAGAAAAATCGAAAGTTCAGAGGAAACTTTGCTTCTTGGTTTTAGAATTGGATTTGCGAGCGATCCGTCCGTCTGATTTTGATTCCGACTTCGTACTGAGTTCCTAGCAACGTAGGCTACAACTGGACGTAAGTTTTACTACGTTGTGACATGCTTTGAAATTATGCTATTGTCAGAATTGAATGGAACTCATATATGTTGTTCTTGACATAGTAGACATCATAGAATCGAAGTCAGATTAAGAAATAGACTGATTATGGAATTGTTATAATTTTCTGATTATAATCAGTTGATACCGGACATATTTGGATTATGGATTGATTATAGATTGTATTGGATATGAGTTATGGATTGTAACTGTTATCTGGTGATTTGGTATTGACGGAATATGGAGATTGTACCGTTATGCCGTTGATTTTGAATTAAATCAAGAATTATCAGATTGTTATTGATTCGAGTGGTATATTGACATAAGATTATTCATATTGTCATTACCAGACATACTGTGAATTCAGGACTTCGACTGAGCAGGAAACCGAGACTGCAAAGAAAGGTATAAGTCAATGTGGTATTGGGAGATGGACTTGAGTCGGTTTAGACTTGGGTTTCCCTAAATCACATACTTTATTTTATTGCATGGATATTTGCATTGATTTGCTTAATATACTTGTTCGCTTGATATTAGGCAACAGGTATTGGTTGAATTGTCTTGTGACACACCGTGCCGGATAGTGGTGGTATCACCACGGCACATTGCACGATGTCTCAGGATAGGATGCTAGCGATAGAGCTATAGTCCTTGACGGTTAGGTCAGGACACTGGATGTATGGTTATATCGAGTAATGGAATCCATTACGGAATTCGATATAGGAACACCATATTTGGTTATATCGAGTAAAGGGGTTGGAATTCTTCTATTACGGAATTCGATATAGGAATACCGGGGCACTGGTTATATCGAGTAATAGAGATTATGGTTCCCTCCTTTACGGAATTCGATATAGGAATACCACATCTGGAAACCGGGATCCCTAGACTAGGATTGAGTCTAGTCTTAAATGATGTAGCTACGAGTATTGTAGATTCTTGTTTATGTTTCGGAGTATGATACATATTCAGGTTACCTGATTACATGCTTTATATTGTTTATATGATTGCATGTTTCATTGATTTATACTAGGGATTATATTCTCACCGGTATATCCGGCTGTTGTCTTGTCTGTATGTGTACTTGACAACAGGTGGGACAGGTCCAGAGTCGAGGAGATGAAGAGCTAGATCGTGATTAGAGTGGTGGCACCGGACTTGGACTAGATGTAGGGTTTAACACTTGACTTTAGTTTTAAACCCTAGTTTGAATAAATGTTGAAATACAGGATTTGTATTTTATATACTGATATGTATATATGTTGTATGTCACTACGTTCCGCATTTTAAAAAAAATTTTAGACCCTGTTTTTAATTGATTAATTAGTCCCATTTATGATTAAGAACTTGATTAGCGTCCGGGTCCCCACAACAGGTAGTAGAAAACAACAATTTTGTGCCAAGTTTAGCCCATAAAGTCTTCCAAAAGTAACTCAAGAATTTAACATCGCGACCAGAAACAATAGTCCTTGGCATGCCATGCAACCTAACCACTTCTCTTAAGAACAAATCCGCAATGTTTGAAGCATCATCGGTTTTATTACAAGCTATAAAATGTGCCATCTTAGAGAATCTATCCACAACAACAAAAATAGAATCCCTCCCCTTCTTAGTCCTAGGTGACCCCGAAATAAAGTACATAGAAATGTCAATCCAAGTTCTTTTTAAGAATAGCACGCAAAAGTGTTCCCAAAGTTTTATTGACAACTTCAGTTTGTCCATCCGTTTGAGGATGACAAGTAGTAGAAAACAACAATTTTGTGCCAAGTTTAGCCCATAAAGTCTTCCAAAAGTAACTCAAGAATTTAACATCGCGATCAGAAACAATAGTCCTAGGCACGCCATGCAACCTAAAGACTTCTCTAAAGAACATATCCGCAATGTTTGAAGCATCATCGGTTTTATGACAAGCTATAAAATGTGCCATCTTAGAGAATCTATCCACAACAACAAAAATAGAATCCCTCCCCTTCTTATTCCTAGGCAACCCCAAAATAAATCCATAGAAATGTCAATCCAAGTTCTTTTTAAGAATAGCACGCAAAAGTGTTCCCAAAGTTCTATTGACAACTTCAGTTTGTCCATCCGTTTGAGGATGACAAGTAGTAGAAAACAACAATTTTTTGCCAAGTTTATCCCATAAAGTCTTCCAATAGTAACTAAAGAATTTAACATCGCGACCAGAAACAATAGTCCTTGGCATGCCATGCAACCTAACCACTTCTCTTAAGAACAAATCCGCAATGTTTGAAGCATCATCGGTTTTATGACAAGCTATAAAATGTGCCATCTTAGAGAATCTATCCACAACAACAAAAATAGAATCCCTCCCCTTCTTAGTCCTAGGCGACCCCAAAATAAAGTCCATAGAAATGTCAATCCAAGTTCTTTTTAAGAATAGCACGCAAAAGTGTTACCAAAGTTTTATTGACAACTTCAGTTTGTCCATCCGTATTAGGATGACAAGTAGTAGAAAACAACAATTTTGTGCCAAGTTTAGCTCATAAAGTCTTCCAAAAGTAACTCAAGAATTTAACATTGCGACCAGAAACAACAGTCCTAGGTACGCCATGCAACCTAACGACTTCTCTAAAGAACAAATCCGAAATGTTTGAAGCATCATCGGTTTATGACAAGCTATAAAATGTGCCATCTTAGAGAATCTATCCACAACAACAAAAATAGAATCCCTCCCCTTCTTTGTCCTAGGCGACCCCAAAATAAAGTCCATAGAAATGTCAATCCAAGTTCTTTTTAAGAATAGCACGCTAAAGTGTTCCCAAAGTTTTATTGACAACTTCAGTTTGTCCATCCGTTTGAGGATGACAAGTAGTAGAAAACAACAATTTTGTACCAAGTTTAGCCCATAAAGTCTTCCAAAAGTAACTCAAGAATTTAACATCGCGATCAGAAACAAAAGTCCTAGGCACGCCATGCAACCTAACGACTTCTCTAAAGAACAAATCCGCAATGTTTGAAGCATCATCGGTTTTATGACAAGCTATAAAATGTGCCATCTTAGAGAATCTATCCACAACAACAAAAATAGAATCCCTCCCCTTCTTTGTCTTAGGCGACCCCAAAATAAAGTCCATAGAAATGTCAATCCAAGTTCTTTTTAAGAATAGCACGCAAAAGTGTTACCAAAGTTTTATTGACAACTTCAGTTTGTCCATCCGTATTAGGATGACAAGTAGTAGAAAACAACAATTTTGTGCCAAGTTTAGCTCATAAAGTCTTCCAAAAGTAACTCAAGAATTTAACATCGCGACCAGAAACAATAGTCCTTGGCATGCCATGCAACCTAACCACTTCTCTTAAGAACAAATCCGCAATGTTTGAAGCATCATCGGTTTTATGACAAGCTATAAAATGTGCCATCTTAGAGAATCTATCCACAACAACAAAAATAGAATCCCTCCCCTTCTTAGTCCTAGGCGACCCCAAAATAAAGTCCATAGAAATGTCAATCCAAGTTCTTTTTAAGAATAGCACGCAAAAGTGTTCCCAAAGTTCTATTGACAACTTCAGTTTGTCCATCCGTTTGAGGATAACAAGTAGTAGAAAACAACAATTTTGTGCCAATTTTAGCCCATAAAGTCTTCCAAAAGTAACTCAAGAATTTAACATCGCGATCAGAAACAATAGTCCTAGGCACGCCATGCAACCGAACGACTTCTCTAAAGAACAAATCCGCAATGTTTGAAGCATCATCGGTTTTATGACAAGCTATAAAATGTGCCATCTTAGAGAATCTATCCACAACAACAAAAATAGAATCCCTCCCCTTCTTAGTCCTAGGCGACCCCAAAATAAAGTCCATAGAAATGTCAATCCAAGTTCTTTTTAAGAATAGCACGCAAAAGTGTTACCAAAGTTTTATTGACAACTTCAGTTTGTCCATCCGTATTAGGATGACAAGTAGTAGAAAACAACAATTTTGTGCCAAGTTTAGCTCATAAAGTCTTCCAAAAGTAACAAAGAATTTAACATTGCGACCAGAAACAACAGTCCTAGGTACGCCATGCAACCTAACGACTTCTCTAAAGAACAAATCCGAAATGTTTGAAGCATCATCGGTTTATGACAAGCTATAAAATGTGCCATCTTAGAGAATCTATCCACAACAACAAAAATAGAATCCCTCCCCTTCTTTGTCCTAGGCGACCCCAAAATAAAGTCCATAGAAATGTCAATCCAAGTTCTTTTTAAGAATAGCACGCTAAAGTGTTCCCAAAGTTTTATTGACAACTTCAGTTTGTCCATCCGTTTGAGGATGACAAGTAGTAGAAAACAACAATTTTGTACCAAGTTTTGCCCATAAAGTCTACCAAAAGTAACTCAAGAATTTAACATCGCGATCAGAAACAAAAGTCCTAGGCACGCCATGCAACCTAACGACTTCTCTAAAGAACAAATCCGCAATGTTTGAAGCATCATCGGTTTTATGACAAGCTATAAAATGTGCCATCTTAGAGAATCTATCCACAACAACAAAAATAGAATCTCTCCCCTTCTTTGTCTTAGGCGACCCCAAAATAAAGTCCATAGAAATATCAATCCAAGTTCTTTTTAAGAATAGCACGCAAAAGTGTTACCAAAGTTTTATTGACAACTTCAGTTTGTCCATCCGTATTAGGATGACAAGTAGTAGAAAACAACAATTTTGTGCCAAGTTTAGCTCATAAAGTCTTCCAAAAGTAACTCAAGAATTTAACATCGCGACCAGAAACAATAGTCCTTGGCATGCCATGCAACCTAACCACTTCTCTAAAGAACAAATCCGCAATGTTTGAAGCATCATCGGTTTATGACAAGCTATAAAATGTGCCATCTTAGAGAATCTATCCACAACAACAAAAATAGAATCCCTCCCCTTCTTTGTCCTAGGCGACCCCAAAATAAAGTCCATAGAAATGTCAATCCAAGTTCTTTTTAAGAATAGCACGCAAAAGTGTCCCAAAAGTTTTATTGACAACTTCAGTTTGTCCATCCGTTTGAGGATGACAAGTAGTAGAAAACAACAATTTTGTACCAAGTTTAGCCCATAAAGTCTTCCAAAAGTAACTCAAGAATTTAACATCGCGATCAGAAACAAAAGTCCTAGGCACGCCATGCAACCTAACGACTTCTCTAAAGAACAAATCCGCAATGTTTGAAGCATCATCGGTTTTATGACAAGCTATAAAATGTGCCATCTTAGAGAATCTATCCACAACAACAAAAATAGAATCCCTCGCCTTCTTAGTACTAGGCAACCCCAAAATAAAGTCCATAGAAATGTCAATCCAAGTTCTTTTTAACAATAGCACGCAAAAGTGTTCCCAAAGTTCTATTGACAACTTCAGTTTGTCCATCCGTTTGAGGACGAAAAGTAGTAGAAAACAACAATTTTGTGCCAAGTTTAGCCCATAAAGTCTTCCAAAAGTAACTCAAGAATTTAACATCGCGACCAGAAACAATAGTCCTTGGCATGCCATGCAACCTAACCACTTCTCTTAAGAACAAATCCGCAATGTTTGAAGCATCATCGGTTTTATGACAAGCTATAAAATGTGCCATCTTAGAGAATCTATCCACAACAACAAAAATAGAATCCCTCCCCTTCTTTGTCTTAGGCGACCCCAAAATAAAGTCCATAGAAATGTCAATCCAAGTTCTTTTTAAGAATAGCACGCAAAAGTGTTACCAAAGTTTTATTGACAACTTCAGTTTGTCCATCCGTATTAGGATGACAAGTAGTAGAAAACAACAATTTTGTGCCAAGTTTAGCTCATAAAGTCTTCCAAAAGTAACTCAAGAATTTAACATCGCGACCAGAAACAACAGTCCTAGGTACGCCATGCAACCTAACGACTTCTCTAAAGAACAAATCCGCAATGTTTGAAGCATCATCGGTTTATGACAAGCTATAAAATGTGCCATCTTAGAGAATCTATCCACAACAACAAAAATAGAATCCCTCCCCTTCTTTGTCCTAGGCGACCCCAAAATAAAGTCCATAGAAATGTCAATCCAAGTTCTTTTTAAGAATAGCACGCAAAAGTGTTCCCAAAGTTTTATTGACAACTTCAGTTTGTCCATCCGTTTGAGGATGACAAGTAGTAGAAAACAACAATTTTGTACCAAGTTTAGCCCATAAAGTCTTCCAAAAGTAACTCAAGAATTTAACATCGCGATCAGAAACAAAAGTCCTAGGCACGCCATGCAACCTAACGACTTCTCTAAAGAACAAATCCGCAATGTTTGAAGCATCATCGGTTTTATGACAAGCTATAAAATGTGCCATCTTAGAGAATCTATCCACAACAACAAAAATAGAATCCCTCGCCTTCTTAGTACTAGGCAACCCCAAAATAAAGTCCATAGAAATGTCAATCCAAGTTCTTTTTAACAATAGCACGCAAAAGTGTTCCCAAAGTTCTATTGACAACTTCAGTTTGTCCATCCGTTTGAGGACGAAAAGTAGTAGAAAACAACAATTTTGTGCCAAGTTTAGCCCATAAAGTCTTCCAAAAGTAACTCAAGAATTTAACATCGCGACCAGAAACAATAGTCCTTAGCATGCCATGCAACCTAACCACTTCTCTTAAGAACAAATCCGCAATGTTTGAAGCATCATCGGTTTTATGACAAGCTATAAAATGTGCCATCTTAGAGAATCTATCCACAACAACAAAAATAGAATCCCTCCCCTTCTTAGTCCTAGGCGACCCCAAAATAAAGTCCATAGAAATGTCAATCCAAGTTCTTTTTAAGAATAGCACGCAAAAGTGTTCCCAAAGTTCTATTGACAACTTCAGTTTGTCCATCCGTTTGAGGATAACAAGTAGTAGAAAACAACAATTTTGTGCCAAGTTTAGCCCATAAAGTCTTCCAAAAGTAACTCAAGAATTTAACATCGCGATCAGAAACAATAGTCCTAGGCACGCCATGCAACCTAACGTCTTCTCTAAAGAACATATCCGCAATGTTTGAAGCATCATCGGTTTTATGACAAGCTATAAAATGTGCCATCTTAGAGAATCTATCCACAACAACAAAAATAGAATCCCTCCCCTTCTTATTCCTAGGCAACCCCAAAATAAAGTCCATAGAAATGTCAATCCAAGTTCTTTTTAAGAATAGCACGCAAAAGTGTTCCCAAAGTTCTATTGACAACTTCAGTTTGTCCATCTGTTTGAGGATGACAAGTAGTAGAAAACAACAATTTTTTGCCAAGTTTAGCCCATAAAGTCTTCCAAAATTAACTAAAGAAGTTAACATCGCGACCAGAAACAATAGCCTAGGCATGCCATGGCACCTAACGACTTCTCCTAAAGTACAAATCTGCAATGTTTGAAGCAATCAATCGTTTATTGACAAGCTAATAAATGTGCCATCTTAGGAATCTATCCACAACACAAAATAGAATCCCTCCCCTCTTTGTCATAAGGCGACCCAAAAATAAGTCCATAGAAATGTCAATTCCAAGTTCTTTTTTAAGAATAGCAACGCAACGTTTTCCCAAAGTTCTATTTACAACTATAAGTTTGTCCAGCGTTTGAGGATACAGTAGTAGAAAAACAACATTTTGTGCCAAGTTTAGCCCATACAGCTTCCAATAGTACTAAAGAATTTAACTCGCGACAGAAACAATAGTCCTAGGCATGCAATGCAACCTAAAAGACTTCTTTCTCTAAAGTACAAATCCTGCAATGTTTGAAGCATCATCGGTTTTATGACAAGCTATAAAATTTGCCATCTTAATAGAATCTATCCCAACAACAAAAATAAATCCCTCCCCTTCTTTGGCCTAGGCGAACGCAAAATAAAGTCCATAGAAATATCAATAAAGTTCTTTTTAAGAATAGCACGCAAGGTGTTCCCAATGTTCTATTGACACTTCAGTTTGTCCATCCGTTTGAGGATGACAAGTAGTAGAAAACAACAATTTTGTGCCAAGTTTAGCCCATAAAGTCTTCCAAAATTAACTCAAGAATTTAACATCGCGACCAGAAACAATAGTCCTAGGCACGCCATGCAACCTAACGACTTCTCTAAAGAACAAATCCGCAATGTTTGAAGCATCATCGGTTTTATGACAAGCTATAAAATGTGCCATCTTAGAGAATCTATCCACAACAACAAAAATAGAATCCCTCCCCTTCTTTGTCCTAGGCGACCCCAAAATAAAGTCCATCGAAATGTCAATCCAAGTTCTTTTTAACAATAGCACGCAAAAGTGTTCCCAAAGTTCTATTGACAACTTCAGTTTGTCCATCTGTTTGAGGACGAAAAGTAGTAGAAAACAACAATTTTGTGCCAAGTTTAGCCCATAAAGTCTTCCAAAAGTAACTCAAGAATTTAACATCGCGACCAGAAACAATAGTCCTTGGCATGCCATGCAACCTAACCACTTCTCTTAAGAACAAATCCGCAATGTTTGAAGCATCATCGGTTTTATGACAAGCTATAAAATGTGCCATCTTAGAGAATCTATCCACAACAACAAAAATAGAATCCCTCCCCTTCTTAGTCCTAGGCGACCCCAAAATAAAGTCCATAGAAATGTCAATCCAAGTTCTTTTTAAGAATAGCACGCAAAAGTGTTCCCAAAGTTCTATTGACAACTTCAGTTTGTCCATCCGTTTGAGGATAACAAGTAGTAGAAAACAACAATTTTGTGCCAATTTTAGCCCATAAAGTCTTCCAAAAGTAACTCAAGAATTTAACATCGCGATCAGAAACAATAGTCCTAGGCACGCCATGCAACCTAACGACTTCTCTAAAGAACAAATCCGCAATGTTTGAAGCATCATCGGTTTTATGACAAGCTATAAAATGTGCCATCTTAGAGAATCTATCCACAACAACAAAAATAGAATCCCTCCCCTTCTTTGTCTTAGGCGACCCCAAAATAAAGTCCATAGAAATGTCAATCCAAGTTCTTTTTAAGAATAGCACGCAAAAGTGTTCCCAAAGTTTTATTGACAACTTCAGTTTGTCCATCCGTATTAGGATGACAAGTAGTAGAAAACAACAATTTTGTGCCAAGTTTAGCTCATAAAGTCTTCCAAAAGTAACTCAAGAATTTAACATCGCGACCAGAAACAACAGTCCTAGGCACGCCATGCAACCTAACGACTTCTCTAAAGAACAAATCCGCAATGTTTGAAGCATCATCGGTTTATGACAAGCTATAAAATGTGCCATCTTAGAGAATCTATCCACAACAACAAAAATAGAATCCCTCCCCTTCTTTGTCCTAGGCGACCCCTAAATAAAGTCCATAGAAATGTCAATCCAAGTTCTTTTTAAGAATAGCACGCAAAGTGTTCCCAAAGTTTTATTGACAACTTCAGTTTGTCCATCCGTTTGAGGATGACAAGTAGTAGAAAACAACAATTTTGTGCCAAGTTTAGCCCATAAAGTCTTCCAAAAGTAACTCAAGAATTTAACATCGCGATCAGAAACAATAGTCCTAGGCATGCCATGCAACCTAACGACTTCTCTAAAGAACAAATCCGCAATGTTTGAAGCATCATCGGTTTTATGACAAGCTATAAAATGTGCCATCTTAGAGAATCTATCCACAACAACAAAAATAGAATCCCTCGCCTTCTTAGTCCTAGGCAACCCCAAAATAAAGTCCATAGAAATGTCAATCCAAGTTCTTTTTAAGAATAGCACGCAAAAGTGTTCCCAAAGTTCTATTGACAACTTCAGTTTGTCCATCCGTTTGAGGATGACAAGTAGTAGAAAACAACAATTTTGTGCCAAGTTTAGCCCATAAAGTCTTCCAAAAGTAACTCAAGAATTTAACATCGCGACCAGAAACAATAGTCCTAGGCATGCCATGCAACCTAACCACTTCTCTTAAGAACAAATCCGCAATGTTTGAAGCATCATCGGTTTTATGACAAGCTATAAAATGTGCCATCTTAGAGAATCTATCCACAACAACAAAAATAGAATCCCTCCCCTTCTTAGTCCTAGGCGACCCCAAAATAAAGTCCATAGAAATGTCAATCCAAGTTCTTTTTAAGAATAGCACGCAAAAGTGTTCCCAAAGTTCTATTGACAACTTCAGTTTGTCCATCCGTTTGAGGATGACAAGTAGTAGAAAACAACAATTTTGTGCCAAGTTTAGCCCATAAAGTCTTCCAAAAGTAACTCAAGAATTTAACATCGCGACCAGAAACAATAGTCCTAGGCATGCCATGCAACCTAACGACTTCTCTAAAGAACAAATCCGCAATGTTTGAAGCATCATCGGTTTTATGACAAGCTATAAAATGTGCCATCTTAGAGAATCTATCCACAACAACAAAAATAGAATCCCTCCCCTTCTTAGTCCTAGGCGACCCCAAAATAAAGTCCATAGAAATGTCAATCCAAGTTCTTTTTAAGAATAGCACGCAAAAGTGTTCCCAAAGTTCTATTGACAACTTCAGTTTGTCCATCCGTTTGAGGATGACAAGTAGTAGAAAACAACAATTTTGTGCCAAGTTTAGCCCATAAAGTCTTCCAAAAGTAACTCAAGAATTTAACATCGCGAGCAGAAACAATAGTCCTAGGCACGCCATGCAACCTAACGACTTCTCTAAAGAACAAATCCGCAATGTTTGAAGCATCATCGGTTTTATGACAAGCTATAAAATGTGCCATCTTAGAGAATCTATCCACAACAACAAAAATAGAATCCCTCCCCTTCTTTGTCTTAGGCGACCCCAAAATAAAGTCCATAGAAATGTCAATCCAAGTTCTTTTTAAGAATAGCACGCAAAAGTGTTCCCAAAGTTTTATTGACAACTTCAGTTTGTCCATCCGTTTAGGATGACAAGTAGTAGAAAACAACAATTTTGTGCCAAGTTTAGCCCATAAAGTCTTCCAAAAGTAACTCAAGAATTTAACATCGCGACCAGAAACAACAGTCCTAGGCACGCCATGCAACCTAACGACTTCTCTAAAGAACAAATCCGCAATGTTTGAAGCATCATCGGTTTATGACAAGCTATAAAATGTGCCATCTTAGAGAATCTATCCACAACAACAAAAATAGAATCCCTCCCCTTCTTTGTCCTAGGCGACCCCAAAATAAAGTCCATAGAAATGTCAATCCAAGTTCTTTTTAAGAATAGCACGCAAAAGTGTTCCCAAAGTTTTATTGACAACTTCAGTTTGTCCATCCGTTTGAGGATGACAAGTAGTAGAAAACAACAATTTTGTGCCAAGTTTAGCCCATAAAGTCTTCCAAAAGTAACTCAAGAATTTAACATCGCGATCAGAAACAAAAGTCCTAGGCACGCCATGCAACCTAACGACTTCTCTAAAGAACAAATCCGCAATGTTTGAAGCATCATCGGTTTTATGACAAGCTATAAAATGTGCCATCTTAGAGAATCTATCCACAACAACAAAAATAGAATCCCTCCCCTTCTTAGTACTAGGCAACCCCAAAATAAAGTCCATAGAAATGTCAATCCAAGTTCTTTTAAGAATAGCACGCAAAAGTGTTCCCAAAGTTCTATTGACAACTTCAGTTTGTCCATCCGTTTGAGGATGACAAGTAGTAGAAAACAACAATTTTGTGCCAAGTTTAGCCCATAAAGTCTTCCAAAAGTAACTCAAGAATTTAACATCGCGACCAGAAACAATAGTCCTAGGCATGCCATGCAACCTAACGACTTCTCTAAAGAACAAATCCGCAATGTTTGAAGCATCATCGGTTTTATGACAAGCTATAAAATGTGCCATCTTAGAGAATCTATCCACAACAACAAAAATAGAATCCCTCCCCTTCTTAGTCCTAGGCGACCCCAAAATAAAGTCCATAGAAATGTCAATCCAAGTTCTTTTTAAGAATAGCACGCAAAAGTGTTCCCAAAGTTCTATTGACAACTTCAGTTTGTCCATCCGTTTGAGGATGACAAGTAGTAGAAAACAACAATTTTGTGCCAAGTTTAGCCCATAAAGTCTTCCAAAAGTAACTCAAGAATTTAACATCGCGACCAGAAACAATAGTCCTAGGCATGCCATGCAACCTAACGACTTCTCTAAAGAACAAATCCGCAATGTTTGAAGCATCATCGGTTTTATGACAAGCTATAAAATGTGCCATCTTAGAGAATCTATCCACAACAACAAAATAGAATCCCTCCCCTTCTTTGTCCTAGGCGACCCCAAAATAAAGTCCATAGAAATGTCAATCCAAGTTCTTTTAAGAATAGCACGCAAAGGTGTTCCCAAAGTTCTATTGACAACTTCAGTTTGTCCATCCGTTTGAGGATGACAAGTAGTAGAAAACAACAATTTTGTGCCAAGTTTAGCCCATAAAGTCTTCCAAAAGTAACTCAAGAATTTAACATCGCGACCAGAAACAATAGTCCTAGGCACGCCATGCAACCTAACGACTTCTCTAAAGAACAAATCCGCAATGTTTGAAGCATCATCGGTTTTATGACAAGCTATAAAATGTGCCATCTTAGAGAATCTATCCACAACAACAAAAATAGAATCCCTCCCCTTCTTTGTCCTAGGCGACCCAAAATAAAGTCCATAGAAATGTCAATCAAGTTCTTTTTAAGAATAGCACGCAAAGGTGTTCCCAAAGTTCTATTGACAACTTCAGTTTGTCCATCCGTTTGAGGATGACAAGTAGTAGAAAACAACAATTTTGTGCCAAGTTTAGCCCATAAAGTCTTCCAAAAGTAACTCAAGAATTTAACATCGCGACCAGAAACAATAGTCCTAGGCACTGCCATGCAACCTAACGACTTCTCTAAAGAACAAATCCGCAATGTTTGAAGCATCATCGGTTTTATGACAAGCTATAAAATGTGCCATCTTAGAGAATCTATCCACAACAACAAAAATAGAATCCCTCCCCTTCTTAGTCCTAGGCGACCCCAAAATAAAGTCCATAGAAATGTCAATCCAAGTTCTTTTTAAGAATAGCACGCAAAAGTGTTCCCAAAGTTCTATTGACAACTTCAGTTTGTCCATCCGTTTGAGGATGACAAGTAGTAGAAAACAACAATTTTGTGCCAAGTTTAGCCCATAAAGTCTTCCAAAAGTAACTCAAGAATTTAACATCGCGACCAGAAACAATAGTCCTAGGCACTGCCATGCAACCTAACGACTTCTCTAAAGAACAAATCCGCAATGTTTGAAGCATCATCGGTTTTATGACAAGCTATAAAATGTGCCATCTTAGAGAATCTATCCACAACAACAAAAATAGAATCCCTCCCCTTCTTAGTCCTAGGCGACCCCAAAATAAAGTCCATAGAAATGTCAATCCAAGTTCTTTTTAAGAATAGCACGCAAAAGTGTTCCCAAAGTTCTATTGACAACTTCAGTTTGTCCATCCGTTTGAGGATGACAAGTAGTAGAAAACAACAATTTTGTGCCAAGTTTAGCCCATAAAGTCTTCCAAAAGTAACTCAAGAATTTAACATCGCGACCAGAAACAATAGTCCTAGGCATGCCATGCAACCTAACGACTTCTCTAAAGAACAAATCCGCAATGTTTGAAGCATCATCGGTTTTATGACAAGCTATAAAATGTGCCATCTTAGAGAATCTATCCACAACAACAAAAATAGAATCCCTCCCCTTCTTAGTCCTAGGCGACCCCAAAATAAAGTCCATAGAAATGTCAATCCAAGTTCTTTTTAAGAATAGCACGCAAAAGTGTTCCCAAAGTTCTATTGACAACTTCAGTTTGTCCATCCGTTTGAGGATGACAAGTAGTAGAAAACAACAATTTTGTGCCAAGTTTAGCCCATAAAGTCTTCCAAAAGTAACTCAAGAATTTAACATCGCGACCAGAAACAATAGTCCTAGGCATGCCATGCAACCTAACGACTTCTCTAAAGAACAAATCCGCAATGTTTGAAGCATCATCGGTTTTATGACAAGCTATAAAATGTGCCATCTTAGAGAATCTATCCACAACAACAAAAATAGAATCCCTCCCCTTCTTAGTCCTAGGCAACCCCAAAATAAAGTCCATAGAAATGTCAATCCAAGTTCTTTTTAAGAATAGCACGCAAAAGTGTTCCCAAAGTTCTATTGACAACTTCAGTTTGTCCATCCGTTTGAGGATGACAAGTAGTAGAAAACAACAATTTTGTGCCAAGTTTAGCCCATAAAGTCTTCCAAAAGTAACTCAAGAATTTAACATCGCGACCAGAAACAATAGTCCTAGGCATGCCATGCAACCTAACGACTTCTCTAAAGAACAAATCCGCAATGTTTGAAGCATCATCGGTTTTATGACAAGCTATAAAATGTGCCATCTTAGAGAATCTATCCACAACAACAAAAATAGAATCCCTCCCCTTCTTAGTCCTAGGCGACCCCAAAATAAAGTCCATAGAAATGTCAATCCAAGTTCTTTTTAAGAATAGCACGCAAAAGTGTTCCCAAAGTTCTATTGACAACTTCAGTTTGTCCATCCGTTTGAGGATGACAAGTAGTAGAAAACAACAATTTTGTGCCAAGTTTAGCCCATAAAGTCTTCCAATAGTAACTCAAGAATTTAACATCGCGACCAGAAACAATAGTCCTAGGCATGCCATGCAACCTAACGACTTCTCTAAAGAACAAATCCGCAATGTTTGAAGCATCATCGGTTTTATGACAAGCTATAAAATGTGCCATCTTAGAGAATCTATCCACAACAACAAAAATAGAATCCCTCCCCTTCTTAGTCCTAGGCGACCCCAAAATAAAGTCCATAGAAATGTCAATCCAAGTTCTTTTTAAGAATAGCACGCAAAAGTGTTCCCAAAGTTCTATTGACAACTTCAGTTTGTCCATCCGTTTGAGGATGACAAGTAGTAGAAAACAACAATTTTGTGCCAAGTTTAGCCCATAAAGTCTTCCAAAAGTAACTCAAGAATTTAACATCGCGACCAGAAACAATAGTCCTAGGCATGCCATGCAACCTAACGACTTCTCTAAAGAACAAATCCGCAATGTTTGAAGCATCATCGGTTTTATGACAAGCTATAAAATGTGCCATCTTAGAGAATCTATCCACAACAACAAAAATAGAATCCCTCCCCTTCTTAGTCTTAGGCGACCCCAAAATAAAGTCCATAGAAATGTCAATCCAAGTTCTTTTTAAGAATAGCACGCAAAGTGTTCCCAAAGTTCTATTGACAACTTCAGTTTGTCCATCCGTTTGAGGATGACAAGTAGTAGAAAACAACAATTTTGTGCCAAGTTTAGCCCATAAAGTCTTCCAAAAGTAACTCAAGAATTTAACATCGCGACCAGAAACAATAGTCCTAGGCATGCCATGCAACCTAACGACTTCTCTAAAGAACAAATCCGCAATGTTTGAAGCATCATCGGTTTTATGACAAGCTATAAAATGTGCCATCTTAGAGAATCTATCCACAACAACAAAAATAGAATCCCTCCCCTTCTTAGTCCTAGGCGACCCCAAAATAAAGTCCATAGAAATGTCAATCCAAGTTCTTTTTAAGAATAGCACGCAAAAGTGTTCCCAAAGTTCTATTGACAACTTCAGTTTGTCCATCCGTTTGAGGATGACAAGTAGTAGAAAACAACAATTTTGTGCCAAGTTTAGCCCATAAAGTCTTCCAAAAGTAACTCAAGAATTTAACATCGCGACCAGAAACAATAGTCCTAGGCATGCCATGCAACCTAACGACTTCTCTAAAGAACAAATCCGCAATGTTTGAAGCATCATCGGTTTTATGACAAGCTATAAAATGTGCCATCTTAGAGAATCTATCCACAACAACAAAAATAGAATCCCTCCCCTTCTTAGTCCTAGGCGACCCCAAAATAAAGTCCATAGAAATGTCAATCCAAGTTCTTTTTAAGAATAGCACGCAAAAGTGTTCCCAAAGTTCTATTGACAACTTCAGTTTGTCCATCCGTTTGAGGATGACAAGTAGTAGAAAACAACAATTTTGTGCCAAGTTTAGCCCATAAAGTCTTCCAAAAGTAACTCAAGAATTTAACATCGCGACCAGAAACAATAGTCCTAGGCATGCCATGCAACCTAACGACTTCTCTAAAGAACAAATCCGCAATGTTTGAAGCATCATCGGTTTTATGACAAGCTATAAAATGTGCCATCTTAGAGAATCTATCCACAACAACAAAAATAGAATCCCTCCCCTTCTTAGTCCTAGGCAACCCCAAAATAAAGTCCATAGAAATGTCAATCCAAGTTCTTTTTAAGAATAGCACGCAAAAGTGTTCCCAAAGTTCTATTGACAACTTCAGTTTGTCCATCCGTTTGAGGATGACAAGTAGTAGAAAACAACAATTTTGTGCCAAGTTTAGCCCATAAAGTCTTCCAAAAGTAACTCAAGAATTTAACATCGCGACCAGAAACAATAGTCCTAGGCATGCCATGCAACCTAACGACTTCTCTAAAGAACAAATCCGCAATGTTTGAAGCATCATCGGTTTTATGACAAGCTATAAAATGTGCCATCTTAGAGAATCTATCCACAACAACAAAAATAGAATCCCTCCCCTTCTTAGTCCTAGGCGACCCCAAAATAAAGTCCATAGAAATGTCAATCCAAGTTCTTTTTAAGAATAGCACGCAAAAGTGTTCCCAAAGTTCTATTGACAACTTCAGTTTGTCCATCCGTTTGAGGATGACAAGTAGTAGAAAACAACAATTTTGTGCCAAGTTTAGCCCATAAAGTCTTCCAAAAGTAACTCAAGAATTTAACATCGCGACCAGAAACAATAGTCCTAGGCATGCCATGCAACCTAACGACTTCTCTAAAGAACAAATCCGCAATGTTTGAAGCATCATCGGTTTTATGACAAGCTATAAAATGTGCCATCTTAGAGAATCTATCCACAACAACAAAAATAGAATCCCTCCCCTTCTTAGTCCTAGGCGACCCCAAAATAAAGTCCATAGAAATGTCAATCCAAGTTCTTTTTAAGAATAGCACGCAAAAGTGTTCCCAAAGTTCTATTGACAACTTCAGTTTGTCCATCCGTTTGAGGATGACAAGTAGTAGAAAACAACAATTTTGTGCCAAGTTTAGCCCATAAAGTCTTCCAAAAGTAACTCAAGAATTTAACATCGCGACCAGAAACAATAGTCCTAGGCATGCCATGCAACCTAACGACTTCTCTAAAGAACAAATCCGCAATGTTTGAAGCATCATCGGTTTTATGACAAGCTATAAAATGTGCCATCTTAGAGAATCTATCCACAACAACAAAAATAGAATCCCTCCCCTTCTTAGTCCTAGGCGACCCCAAAATAAAGTCCATAGAAATGTCAATCCAAGTTCTTTTTAAGAATAGCACGCAAAAGTGTTCCCAAAGTTCTATTGACAACTTCAGTTTGTCCATCCGTTTGAGGATGACAAGTAGTAGAAAACAACAATTTTGTGCCAAGTTTAGCCCATAAAGTCTTCCAAAAGTAACTCAAGAATTTAACATCGCGACCAGAAACAATAGTCCTAGGCATGCCATGCAACCTAACGACTTCTCTAAAGAACAAATCCGCAATGTTTGAAGCATCATCGGTTTTATGACAAGCTATAAAATGTGCCATCTTAGAGAATCTATCCACAACAACAAAAATAGAATCCCTCCCCTTCTTAGTCCTAGGCGACCCCAAAATAAAGTCCATAGAAATGTCAATCCAAGTTCTTTTTAAGAATAGCACGCAAAAGTGTTCCCAAAGTTCTATTGACAACTTCAGTTTGTCCATCCGTTTGAGGATGACAAGTAGTAGAAAACAACAATTTTGTGCCAAGTTTAGCCCATAAAGTCTTCCAAAAGTAACTCAAGAATTTAACATCGCGACCAGAAACAATAGTCCTAGGCATGCCATGCAACCTAACGACTTCTCTAAAGAACAAATCCGCAATGTTTGAAGCATCATCGGTTTTATGACAAGCTATAAAATGTGCCATCTTAGAGAATCTATCCACAACAACAAAAATAGAATCCCTCCCCTTCTTAGTCCTAGGCGACCCCAAAATAAAGTCCATAGAAATGTCAATCCAAGTTCTTTTTAAGAATAGCACGCAAAAGTGTTCCCAAAGTTCTATTGACAACTTCAGTTTGTCCATCCGTTTGAGGATGACAAGTAGTAGAAAACAACAATTTTGTGCCAAGTTTAGCCCATAAAGTCTTCCAAAAGTAACTCAAGAATTTAACATCGCGACCAGAAACAATAGTCCTAGGCATGCCATGCAACCTAACGACTTCTCTAAAGAACAAATCCGCAATGTTTGAAGCATCATCGGTTTTATGACAAGCTATAAAATGTGCCATCTTAGAGAATCTATCCACAACAACAAAAATAGAATCCCTCCCCTTCTTAGTCCTAGGCAACCCCAAAATAAAGTCCATAGAAATGTCAATCCAAGTTCTTTTTAAGAATAGCACGCAAAAGTGTTCCCAAAGTTCTATTGACAACTTCAGTTTGTCCATCCGTTTGAGGATGACAAGTAGTAGAAAACAACAATTTTGTGCCAAGTTTAGCCCATAAAGTCTTCCAAAAGTAACTCAAGAATTTAACATCGCGACCAGAAACAATAGTCCTAGGCATGCCATGCAACCTAACGACTTCTCTAAAGAACAAATCCGCAATGTTTGAAGCATCATCGGTTTTATGACAAGCTATAAAATGTGCCATCTTAGAGAATCTATCCACAACAACAAAAATAGAATCCCTCCCCTTCTTAGTCCTAGGCGACCCCAAAATAAAGTCCATAGAAATGTCAATCCAAGTTCTTTTTAAGAATAGCACGCAAAAGTGTTCCCAAAGTTCTATTGACAACTTCAGTTTGTCCATCCGTTTGAGGATGACAAGTAGTAGAAAACAACAATTTTGTGCCAAGTTTAGCCCATAAAGTCTTCCAAAAGTAACTCAAGAATTTAACATCGCGACCAGAAACAATAGTCCTAGGCATGCCATGCAACCTAACGACTTCTCTAAAGAACAAATCCGCAATGTTTGAAGCATCATCGGTTTTATGACAAGCTATAAAATGTGCCATCTTAGAGAATCTATCCACAACAACAAAAATAGAATCCCTCCCCTTCTTAGTCCTAGGCAACCCCAAAATAAAGTCCATAGAAATGTCAATCCAAGTTCTTTTTAAGAATAGCACGCAAAAGTGTTCCCAAAGTTCTATTGACAACTTCAGTTTGTCCATCCGTTTGAGGATGACAAGTAGTAGAAAACAACAATTTTGTGCCAAGTTTAGCCCATAAAGTCTTCCAAAAGTAACTCAAGAATTTAACATCGCGACCAGAAACAATAGTCCTAGGCATGCCATGCAACCTAACGACTTCTCTAAAGAACAAATCCGCAATGTTTGAAGCATCATCGGTTTTATGACAAGCTATAAAATGTGCCATCTTAGAGAATCTATCCACAACAACAAAAATAGAATCCCTCCCCTTCTTAGTCCTAGGCGACCCCAAAATAAAGTCCATAGAAATGTCAATCCAAGTTCTTTTTAAGAATAGCACGCAAAAGTGTTCCCAAAGTTCTATTGACAACTTCAGTTTGTCCATCCGTTTGAGGATGACAAGTAGTAGAAAACAACAATTTTGTGCCAAGTTTAGCCCATAAAGTCTTCCAAAAGTAACTCAAGAATTTAACATCGCGACCAGAAACAATAGTCCTAGGCATGCCATGCAACCTAACGACTTCTCTAAAGAACAAATCCGCAATGTTTGAAGCATCATCGGTTTTATGACAAGCTATAAAATGTGCCATCTTAGAGAATCTATCCACAACAACAAAAATAGAATCCCTCCCCTTCTTAGTCCTAGGCGACCCCAAAATAAAGTCCATAGAAATGTCAATCCAAGTTCTTTTTAAGAATAGCACGCAAAAGTGTTCCCAAAGTTCTATTGACAACTTCAGTTTGTCCATCCGTTTGAGGATGACAAGTAGTAGAAAACAACAATTTTGTGCCAAGTTTAGCCCATAAAGTCTTCCAAAAGTAACTCAAGAATTTAACATCGCGACCAGAAACAATAGTCCTAGGCATGCCATGCAACCTAACGACTTCTCTAAAGAACAAATCCGCAATGTTTGAAGCATCATCGGTTTTATGACAAGCTATAAAATGTGCCATCTTAGAGAATCTATCCACAACAACAAAAATAGAATCCCTCCCCTTCTTAGTCCTAGGCAACCCCAAAATAAAGTCCATAGAAATGTCAATCCAAGTTCTTTTTAAGAATAGCACGCAAAAGTGTTCCCAAAGTTCTATTGACAACTTCAGTTTGTCCATCCGTTTGAGGATGACAAGTAGTAGAAAACAACAATTTTGTGCCAAGTTTAGCCCATAAAGTCTTCCAAAAGTAACTCAAGAATTTAACATCGCGACCAGAAACAATAGTCCTAGGCATGCCATGCAACCTAACGACTTCTCTAAAGAACAAATCCGCAATGTTTGAAGCATCATCGGTTTTATGACAAGCTATAAAATGTGCCATCTTAGAGAATCTATCCACAACAACAAAAATAGAATCCCTCCCCTTCTTAGTCCTAGGCAACCCCAAAATAAAGTCCATAGAAATGTCAATCCAAGTTCTTTTTAAGAATAGCACGCAAAAGTGTTCCCAAAGTTCTATTGACAACTTCAGTTTGTCCATCCGTTTGAGGATGACAAGTAGTAGAAAACAACAATTTTGTGCCAAGTTTAGCCCATAAAGTCTTCCAAAAGTAACTCAAGAATTTAACATCGCGACCAGAAACAATAGTCCTAGGCATGCCATGCAACCTAACGACTTCTCTAAAGAACAAATCCGCAATGTTTGAAGCATCATCGGTTTTATGACAAGCTATAAAATGTGCCATCTTAGAGAATCTATCCACAACAACAAAAATAGAATCCCTCCCCTTCTTAGTCCTAGGCGACCCCAAAATAAAGTCCATAGAAATGTCAATCCAAGTTCTTTTTAAGAATAGCACGCAAAAGTGTTCCCAAAGTTCTATTGACAACTTCAGTTTGTCCATCCGTTTGAGGATGACAAGTAGTAGAAAACAACAATTTTGTGCCAAGTTTAGCCCATAAAGTCTTCCAAAAGTAACTCAAGAATTTAACATCGCGACCAGAAACAATAGTCCTAGGCATGCCATGCAACCTAACGACTTCTCTAAAGAACAAATCCGCAATGTTTGAAGCATCATCGGTTTTATGACAAGCTATAAAATGTGCCATCTTAGAGAATCTATCCACAACAACAAAAATAGAATCCCTCCCCTTCTTAGTCCTAGGCAACCCCAAAATAAAGTCCATAGAAATGTCAATCCAAGTTCTTTTTAAGAATAGCACGCAAAAGTGTTCCCAAAGTTCTATTGACAACTTCAGTTTGTCCATCCGTTTGAGGATGACAAGTAGTAGAAAACAACAATTTTGTGCCAAGTTTAGCCCATAAAGTCTTCCAAAAGTAACTCAAGAATTTAACATCGCGACCAGAAACAATAGTCCTAGGCATGCCATGCAACCTAACGACTTCTCTAAAGAACAAATCCGCAATGTTTGAAGCATCATCGGTTTTATGACAAGCTATAAAATGTGCCATCTTAGAGAATCTATCCACAACAACAAAAATAGAATCCCTCCCCTTCTTAGTCTTAGGCGACCCCAAAATAAAGTCCATAGAAATGTCAATCCAAGTTCTTTTTAAGAATAGCACGCAAAAGTGTTCCCAAAGTTCTATTGACAACTTCAGTTTGTCCATCCGTTTGAGGATGACAAGTAGTAGAAAACAACAATTTTGTGCCAAGTTTAGCCCATAAAGTCTTCCAAAAGTAACTCAAGAATTTAACATCGCGACCAGAAACAATAGTCCTAGGCATGCCATGCAACCTAACGACTTCTCTAAAGAACAAATCCGCAATGTTTGAAGCATCATCGGTTTTATGACAAGCTATAAAATGTGCCATCTTAGAGAATCTATCCACAACAACAAAAATAGAATCCCTCCCCTTCTTAGTCCTAGGCGACCCCAAAATAAAGTCCATAGAAATGTCAATCCAAGTTCTTTTTAAGAATAGCACGCAAAAGTGTTCCCAAAGTTCTATTGACAACTTCAGTTTGTCCATCCGTTTGAGGATGACAAGTAGTAGAAAACAACAATTTTGTGCCAAGTTTAGCCCATAAAGTCTTCCAAAAGTAACTCAAGAATTTAACATCGCGACCAGAAACAATAGTCCTAGGCATGCCATGCAACCTAACGACTTCTCTAAAGAACAAATCCGCAATGTTTGAAGCATCATCGGTTTTATGACAAGCTATAAAATGTGCCATCTTAGAGAATCTATCCACAACAACAAAAATAGAATCCCTCCCCTTCTTAGTCCTAGGCGACCCCAAAATAAAGTCCATAGAAATGTCAATCCAAGTTCTTTTTAAGAATAGCACGCAAAAGTGTTCCCAAAGTTCTATTGACAACTTCAGTTTGTCCATCCGTTTGAGGATGACAAGTAGTAGAAAACAACAATTTTGTGCCAAGTTTAGCCCATAAAGTCTTCCAAAAGTAACTCAAGAATTTAACATCGCGACCAGAAACAATAGTCCTAGGCATGCCATGCAACCTAACGACTTCTCTAAAGAACAAATCCGCAATGTTTGAAGCATCATCGGTTTTATGACAAGCTATAAAATGTGCCATCTTAGAGAATCTATCCACAACAACAAAAATAGAATCCCTCCCCTTCTTAGTCCTAGGCAACCCCAAAATAAAGTCCATAGAAATGTCAATCCAAGTTCTTTTTAAGAATAGCACGCAAAAGTGTTCCCAAAGTTCTATTGACAACTTCAGTTTGTCCATCCGTTTGAGGATGACAAGTAGTAGAAAACAACAATTTTGTGCCAAGTTTAGCCCATAAAGTCTTCCAAAAGTAACTCAAGAATTTAACATCGCGACCAGAAACAATAGTCCTAGGCATGCCATGCAACCTAACGACTTCTCTAAAGAACAAATCCGCAATGTTTGAAGCATCATCGGTTTTATGACAAGCTATAAAATGTGCCATCTTAGAGAATCTATCCACAACAACAAAAATAGAATCCCTCCCCTTCTTAGTCCTAGGCAACCCCAAAATAAAGTCCATAGAAATGTCAATCCAAGTTCTTTTTAAGAATAGCACGCAAAAGTGTTCCCAAAGTTCTATTGACAACTTCAGTTTGTCCATCCGTTTGAGGATGACAAGTAGTAGAAAACAACAATTTTGTGCCAAGTTTAGCCCATAAAGTCTTCCAAAAGTAACTCAAGAATTTAACATCGCGACCAGAAACAATAGTCCTAGGCATGCCATGCAACCTAACGACTTCTCTAAAGAACAAATCCGCAATGTTTGAAGCATCATCGGTTTTATGACAAGCTATAAAATGTGCCATCTTAGAGAATCTATCCACAACAACAAAAATAGAATCCCTCCCCTTCTTAGTCCTAGGCAACCCCAAAATAAAGTCCATAGAAATGTCAATCCAAGTTCTTTTTAAGAATAGCACGCAAAAGTGTTCCCAAAGTTCTATTGACAACTTCAGTTTGTCCATCCGTTTGAGGATGACAAGTAGTAGAAAACAACAATTTTGTGCCAAGTTTAGCCCATAAAGTCTTCCAAAAGTAACTCAAGAATTTAACATCGCGACCAGAAACAATAGTCCTAGGCATGCCATGCAACCTAACGACTTCTCTAAAGAACAAATCCGCAATGTTTGAAGCATCATCGGTTTTATGACAAGCTATAAAATGTGCCATCTTAGAGAATCTATCCACAACAACAAAAATAGAATCCCTCCCCTTCTTAGTCCTAGGCGACCCCAAAATAAAGTCCATAGAAATGTCAATCCAAGTTCTTTTTAAGAATAGCACGCAAAAGTGTTCCCAAAGTTCTATTGACAACTTCAGTTTGTCCATCCGTTTGAGGATGACAAGTAGTAGAAAACAACAATTTTGTGCCAAGTTTAGCCCATAAAGTCTTCCAAAAGTAACTCAAGAATTTAACATCGCGACCAGAAACAATAGTCCTAGGCATGCCATGCAACCTAACGACTTCTCTAAAGAACAAATCCGCAATGTTTGAAGCATCATCGGTTTTATGACAAGCTATAAAATGTGCCATCTTAGAGAATCTATCCACAACAACAAAAATAGAATCCCTCCCCTTCTTAGTCCTAGGCGACCCCAAAATAAAGTCCATAGAAATGTCAATCCAAGTTCTTTTTAAGAATAGCACGCAAAAGTGTTCCCAAAGTTCTATTGACAACTTCAGTTTGTCCATCCGTTTGAGGATGACAAGTAGTAGAAAACAACAATTTTGTGCCAAGTTTAGCCCATAAAGTCTTCCAAAAGTAACTCAAGAATTTAACATCGCGACCAGAAACAATAGTCCTAGGCATGCCATGCAACCTAACGACTTCTCTAAAGAACAAATCCGCAATGTTTGAAGCATCATCGGTTTTATGACAAGCTATAAAATGTGCCATCTTAGAGAATCTATCCACAACAACAAAAATAGAATCCCTCCCCTTCTTAGTCCTAGGCGACCCCAAAATAAAGTCCATAGAAATGTCAATCCAAGTTCTTTTTAAGAATAGCACGCAAAAGTGTTCCCAAAGTTCTATTGACAACTTCAGTTTGTCCATCCGTTTGAGGATGACAAGTAGTAGAAAACAACAATTTTGTGCCAAGTTTAGCCCATAAAGTCTTCCAAAAGTAACTCAAGAATTTAACATCGCGACCAGAAACAATAGTCCTAGGCACTGCCATGCAACCTAACGACTTCTCTAAAGAACAAATCCGCAATGTTTGAAGCATCATCGGTTTTATGACAAGCTATAAAATGTGCCATCTTAGAGAATCTATCCACAACAACAAAAATAGAATCCCTCCCCTTCTTAGTCCTAGGCAACCCCAAAATAAAGTCCATAGAAATGTCAATCCAAGTTCTTTTTAAGAATAGCACGCAAAAGTGTTCCCAAAGTTCTATTGACAACTTCAGTTTGTCCATCCGTTTGAGGATGACAAGTAGTAGAAAACAACAATTTTGTGCCAAGTTTAGCCCATAAAGTCTTCCAAAAGTAACTCAAGAATTTAACATCGCGACCAGAAACAATAGTCCTAGGCATGCCATGCAACCTAACGACTTCTCTAAAGAACAAATCCGCAATGTTTGAAGCATCATCGGTTTTATGACAAGCTATAAAATGTGCCATCTTAGAGAATCTATCCACAACAACAAAAATAGAATCCCTCCCCTTCTTAGTCCTAGGCGACCCCAAAATAAAGTCCATAGAAATGTCAATCCAAGTTCTTTTTAAGAATAGCACGCAAAAGTGTTCCCAAAGTTCTATTGACAACTTCAGTTTGTCCATCCGTTTGAGGATGACAAGTAGTAGAAAACAACAATTTTGTGCCAAGTTTAGCCCATAAAGTCTTCCAAAAGTAACTCAAGAATTTAACATCGCGACCAGAAACAATAGTCCTAGGCATGCCATGCAACCTAACGACTTCTCTAAAGAACAAATCCGCAATGTTTGAAGCATCATCGGTTTTATGACAAGCTATAAAATGTGCCATCTTAGAGAATCTATCCACAACAACAAAAATAGAATCCCTCCCCTTCTTAGTCCTAGGCAACCCCAAAATAAAGTCCATAGAAATGTCAATCCAAGTTCTTTTTAAGAATAGCACGCAAAAGTGTTCCCAAAGTTCTATTGACAACTTCAGTTTGTCCATCCGTTTGAGGATGACAAGTAGTAGAAAACAACAATTTTGTGCCAAGTTTAGCCCATAAAGTCTTCCAAAAGTAACTCAAGAATTTAACATCGCGACCAGAAACAATAGTCCTAGGCATGCCATGCAACCTAACGACTTCTCTAAAGAACAAATCCGCAATGTTTGAAGCATCATCGGTTTTATGACAAGCTATAAAATGTGCCATCTTAGAGAATCTATCCACAACAACAAAAATAGAATCCCTCCCCTTCTTAGTCCTAGGCAACCCCAAAATAAAGTCCATAGAAATGTCAATCCAAGTTCTTTTTAAGAATAGCACGCAAAAGTGTTCCCAAAGTTCTATTGACAACTTCAGTTTGTCCATCCGTTTGAGGATGACAAGTAGTAGAAAACAACAATTTTGTGCCAAGTTTAGCCCATAAAGTCTTCCAAAAGTAACTCAAGAATTTAACATCGCGACCAGAAACAATAGTCCTAGGCATGCCATGCAACCTAACGACTTCTCTAAAGAACAAATCCGCAATGTTTGAAGCATCATCGGTTTTATGACAAGCTATAAAATGTGCCATCTTAGAGAATCTATCCACAACAACAAAAATAGAATCCCTCCCCTTCTTAGTCCTAGGCAACCCCAAAATAAAGTCCATAGAAATGTCAATCCAAGTTCTTTTTAAGAATAGCACGCAAAAGTGTTCCCAAAGTTCTATTGACAACTTCAGTTTGTCCATCCGTTTGAGGATGACAAGTAGTAGAAAACAACAATTTTGTGCCAAGTTTAGCCCATAAAGTCTTCCAAAAGTAACTCAAGAATTTAACATCGCGACCAGAAACAATAGTCCTAGGCATGCCATGCAACCTAACGACTTCTCTAAAGAACAAATCCGCAATGTTTGAAGCATCATCGGTTTTATGACAAGCTATAAAATGTGCCATCTTAGAGAATCTATCCACAACAACAAAAATAGAATCCCTCCCCTTCTTAGTCCTAGGCAACCCCAAAATAAAGTCCATAGAAATGTCAATCCAAGTTCTTTTTAAGAATAGCACGCAAAAGTGTTCCCAAAGTTCTATTGACAACTTCAGTTTGTCCATCCGTTTGAGGATGACAAGTAGTAGAAAACAACAATTTTGTGCCAAGTTTAGCCCATAAAGTCTTCCAAAAGTAACTCAAGAATTTAACATCGCGACCAGAAACAATAGTCCTAGGCATGCCATGCAACCTAACGACTTCTCTAAAGAACAAATCCGCAATGTTTGAAGCATCATCGGTTTTATGACAAGCTATAAAATGTGCCATCTTAGAGAATCTATCCACAACAACAAAAATAGAATCCCTCCCCTTCTTAGTCCTAGGCGACCCCAAAATAAAGTCCATAGAAATGTCAATCCAAGTTCTTTTTAAGAATAGCACGCAAAAGTGTTCCCAAAGTTCTATTGACAACTTCAGTTTGTCCATCCGTTTGAGGATGACAAGTAGTAGAAAACAACAATTTTGTGCCAAGTTTAGCCCATAAAGTCTTCCAAAAGTAACTCAAGAATTTAACATCGCGACCAGAAACAATAGTCCTAGGCATGCCATGCAACCTAACGACTTCTCTAAAGAACAAATCCGCAATGTTTGAAGCATCATCGGTTTTATGACAAGCTATAAAATGTGCCATCTTAGAGAATCTATCCACAACAACAAAAATAGAATCCCTCCCCTTCTTAGTCCTAGGCGACCCCAAAATAAAGTCCATAGAAATGTCAATCCAAGTTCTTTTTAAGAATAGCACGCAAAAGTGTTCCCAAAGTTCTATTGACAACTTCAGTTTGTCCATCCGTTTGAGGATGACAAGTAGTAGAAAACAACAATTTTGTGCCAAGTTTAGCCCATAAAGTCTTCCAAAAGTAACTCAAGAATTTAACATCGCGACCAGAAACAATAGTCCTAGGCATGCCATGCAACCTAACGACTTCTCTAAAGAACAAATCCGCAATGTTTGAAGCATCATCGGTTTTATGACAAGCTATAAAATGTGCCATCTTAGAGAATCTATCCACAACAACAAAAATAGAATCCCTCCCCTTCTTAGTCCTAGGCGACCCCAAAATAAAGTCCATAGAAATGTCAATCCAAGTTCTTTTTAAGAATAGCACGCAAAGTGTTCCCAAAGTTCTATTGACAACTTCAGTTTGTCCATCCGTTTGAGGATGACAAGTAGTAGAAAACAACAATTTTGTGCCAAGTTTAGCCCATAAAGTCTTCCAAAAGTAACTCAAGAATTTAACATCGCGACCAGAAACAATAGTCCTAGGCATGCCATGCAACCTAACGACTTCTCTAAAGAACAAATCCGCAATGTTTGAAGCATCATCGGTTTTATGACAAGCTATAAAATGTGCCATCTTAGAGAATCTATCCACAACAACAAAAATAGAATCCCTCCCCTTCTTAGTCCTAGGCAACCCCAAAATAAAGTCCATAGAAATGTCAATCCAAGTTCTTTTTAAGAATAGCACGCAAAAGTGTTCCCAAAGTTCTATTGACAACTTCAGTTTGTCCATCCGTTTGAGGATGACAAGTAGTAGAAAACAACAATTTTGTGCCAAGTTTAGCCCATAAAGTCTTCCAAAAGTAACTCAAGAATTTAACATCGCGACCAGAAACAATAGTCCTAGGCATGCCATGCAACCTAACGACTTCTCTAAAGAACAAATCCGCAATGTTTGAAGCATCATCGGTTTTATGACAAGCTATAAAATGTGCCATCTTAGAGAATCTATCCACAACAACAAAAATAGAATCCCTCCCCTTCTTAGTCCTAGGCAACCCCAAAATAAAGTCCATAGAAATGTCAATCCAAGTTCTTTTTAAGAATAGCACGCAAAAGTGTTCCCAAAGTTCTATTGACAACTTCAGTTTGTCCATCCGTTTGAGGATGACAAGTAGTAGAAAACAACAATTTTGTGCCAAGTTTAGCCCATAAAGTCTTCCAAAAGTAACTCAAGAATTTAACATCGCGACCAGAAACAATAGTCCTAGGCATGCCATGCAACCTAACGACTTCTCTAAAGAACAAATCCGCAATGTTTGAAGCATCATCGGTTTTATGACAAGCTATAAAATGTGCCATCTTAGAGAATCTATCCACAACAACAAAAATAGAATCCCTCCCCTTCTTAGTCCTAGGCAACCCCAAAATAAAGTCCATAGAAATGTCAATCCAAGTTCTTTTTAAGAATAGCACGCAAAAGTGTTCCCAAAGTTCTATTGACAACTTCAGTTTGTCCATCCGTTTGAGGATGACAAGTAGTAGAAAACAACAATTTTGTGCCAAGTTTAGCCCATAAAGTCTTCCAAAAGTAACTCAAGAATTTAACATCGCGACCAGAAACAATAGTCCTAGGCATGCCATGCAACCTAACGACTTCTCTAAAGAACAAATCCGCAATGTTTGAAGCATCATCGGTTTTATGACAAGCTATAAAATGTGCCATCTTAGAGAATCTATCCACAACAACAAAAATAGAATCCCTCCCCTTCTTAGTCCTAGGCGACCCCAAAATAAAGTCCATAGAAATGTCAATCCAAGTTCTTTTTAAGAATAGCACGCAAAAGTGTTCCCAAAGTTCTATTGACAACTTCAGTTTGTCCATCCGTTTGAGGATGACAAGTAGTAGAAAACAACAATTTTGTGCCAAGTTTAGCCCATAAAGTCTTCCAAAAGTAACTCAAGAATTTAACATCGCGACCAGAAACAATAGTCCTAGGCATGCCATGCAACCTAACGACTTCTCTAAAGAACAAATCCGCAATGTTTGAAGCATCATCGGTTTTATGACAAGCTATAAAATGTGCCATCTTAGAGAATCTATCCACAACAACAAAAATAGAATCCCTCCCCTTCTTAGTCCTAGGCAACCCCAAAATAAAGTCCATAGAAATGTCAATCCAAGTTCTTTTTAAGAATAGCACGCAAAAGTGTTCCCAAAGTTCTATTGACAACTTCAGTTTGTCCATCCGTTTGAGGATGACAAGTAGTAGAAAACAACAATTTTGTGCCAAGTTTAGCCCATAAAGTCTTCCAAAAGTAACTCAAGAATTTAACATCGCGACCAGAAACAATAGTCCTAGGCATGCCATGCAACCTAACGACTTCTCTAAAGAACAAATCCGCAATGTTTGAAGCATCATCGGTTTTATGACAAGCTATAAAATGTGCCATCTTAGAGAATCTATCCACAACAACAAAAATAGAATCCCTCCCCTTCTTAGTCCTAGGCAACCCCAAAATAAAGTCCATAGAAATGTCAATCCAAGTTCTTTTTAAGAATAGCACGCAAAAGTGTTCCCAAAGTTCTATTGACAACTTCAGTTTGTCCATCCGTTTGAGGATGACAAGTAGTAGAAAACAACAATTTTGTGCCAAGTTTAGCCCATAAAGTCTTCCAAAAGTAACTCAAGAATTTAACATCGCGACCAGAAACAATAGTCCTAGGCATGCCATGCAACCTAACGACTTCTCTAAAGAACAAATCCGCAATGTTTGAAGCATCATCGGTTTTATGACAAGCTATAAAATGTGCCATCTTAGAGAATCTATCCACAACAACAAAAATAGAATCCCTCCCCTTCTTAGTCCTAGGCAACCCCAAAATAAAGTCCATAGAAATGTCAATCCAAGTTCTTTTTAAGAATAGCACGCAAAAGTGTTCCCAAAGTTCTATTGACAACTTCAGTTTGTCCATCCGTTTGAGGATGACAAGTAGTAGAAAACAACAATTTTGTGCCAAGTTTAGCCCATAAAGTCTTCCAAAAGTAACTCAAGAATTTAACATCGCGACCAGAAACAATAGTCCTAGGCATGCCATGCAACCTAACGACTTCTCTAAAGAACAAATCCGCAATGTTTGAAGCATCATCGGTTTTATGACAAGCTATAAAATGTGCCATCTTAGAGAATCTATCCACAACAACAAAAATAGAATCCCTCCCCTTCTTAGTCCTAGGCAACCCCAAAATAAAGTCCATAGAAATGTCAATCCAAGTTCTTTTTAAGAATAGCACGCAAAAGTGTTCCCAAAGTTCTATTGACAACTTCAGTTTGTCCATCCGTTTGAGGATGACAAGTAGTAGAAAACAACAATTTTGTGCCAAGTTTAGCCCATAAAGTCTTCCAAAAGTAACTCAAGAATTTAACATCGCGACCAGAAACAATAGTCCTAGGCATGCCATGCAACCTAACGACTTCTCTAAAGAACAAATCCGCAATGTTTGAAGCATCATCGGTTTTATGACAAGCTATAAAATGTGCCATCTTAGAGAATCTATCCACAACAACAAAAATAGAATCCCTCCCCTTCTTAGTCCTAGGCAACCCCAAAATAAAGTCCATAGAAATGTCAATCCAAGTTCTTTTTAAGAATAGCACGCAAAAGTGTTCCCAAAGTTCTATTGACAACTTCAGTTTGTCCATCCGTTTGAGGATGACAAGTAGTAGAAAACAACAATTTTGTGCCAAGTTTAGCCCATAAAGTCTTCCAAAAGTAACTCAAGAATTTAACATCGCGACCAGAAACAATAGTCCTAGGCATGCCATGCAACCTAACGACTTCTCTAAAGAACAAATCCGCAATGTTTGAAGCATCATCGGTTTTATGACAAGCTATAAAATGTGCCATCTTAGAGAATCTATCCACAACAACAAAAATAGAATCCCTCCCCTTCTTAGTCCTAGGCAACCCCAAAATAAAGTC
This sequence comes from Primulina eburnea, assembly GCF_022965805.1. Taxonomy (NCBI): domain Eukaryota; kingdom Viridiplantae; phylum Streptophyta; class Magnoliopsida; order Lamiales; family Gesneriaceae; genus Primulina; species Primulina eburnea. The sequence continues at coordinate 22,779,710 of NC_133112.1, forward strand.
CATAGAAATGTCAATCCAAGTTCTTTTTAAGAATAGCACGCAAAAGTGTTCCCAAAGTTCTATTGACAACTTCAGTTTGTCCATCCGTTTGAGGATGACAAGTAGTAGAAAACAACAATTTTGTGCCAAGTTTAGCCCATAAAGTCTTCCAAAGTAACTCAAGAATTTAACATCGCGACCAGAAACAATAGTCCTAGGCATGCCATGCAACCTAACGACTTCTCTAAAGAACAAATCCGCAATGTTTGAAGCATCATCGGTTTTATGACAAGCTATAAAATGTGCCATCTTAGAGAATCTATCCACAACAACAAAAATAGAATCCCTCCCCTTCTTAGTCCTAGGCGAACCCCAAAATAAAGTCCATAGAAATGTCAATCCAAGTTCTTTTTAAGAATAGCACGCAAAAGTGTTCCCAAAGTTCTATTGACAACTTCAGTTTGTCCATCCGTTTGAGGATGACAAGTAGTAGAAAACAACAATTTTGTGCCAAGTTTAGCCCATAAAGTCTTCCAAAAGTAACTCAAGAATTTAACATCGCGACCAGAAACAATAGTCCTAGGCATGCCATGCAACCTAACGACTTCTCTAAAGAACAAATCCGCAATGTTTGAAGCATCATCGGTTTTATGACAAGCTATAAAATGTGCCATCTTAGAGAATCTATCCACAACAACAAAAATAGAATCCCTCCCCTTCTTAGTCCTAGGCAACCCCAAAATAAAGTCCATAGAAATGTCAATCCAAGTTCTTTTTAAGAATAGCACGCAAAAGTGTTCCCAAAGTTCTATTGACAACTTCAGTTTGTCCATCCGTTTGAGGATGACAAGTAGTAGAAAACAACAATTTTGTGCCAAGTTTAGCCCATAAAGTCTTCCAAAAGTAACTCAAGAATTTAACATCGCGACCAGAAACAATAGTCCTAGGCATGCCATGCAACCTAACGACTTCTCTAAAGAACAAATCCGCAATGTTTGAAGCATCATCGGTTTTATGACAAGCTATAAAATGTGCCATCTTAGAGAATCTATCCACAACAACAAAAATAGAATCCCTCCCCTTCTTAGTCCTAGGCAACCCCAAAATAAAGTCCATAGAAATGTCAATCCAAGTTCTTTTTAAGAATAGCACGCAAAAGTGTTCCCAAAGTTCTATTGACAACTTCAGTTTGTCCATCCGTTTGAGGATGACAAGTAGTAGAAAACAACAATTTTGTGCCAAGTTTAGCCCATAAAGTCTTCCAAAAGTAACTCAAGAATTTAACATCGCGACCAGAAACAATAGTCCTAGGCATGCCATGCAACCTAACGACTTCTCTAAAGAACAAATCCGCAATGTTTGAAGCATCATCGGTTTTATGACAAGCTATAAAATGTGCCATCTTAGAGAATCTATCCACAACAACAAAAATAGAATCCCTCCCCTTCTTAGTCCTAGGCAACCCCAAAATAAAGTCCATAGAAATGTCAATCCAAGTTCTTTTTAAGAATAGCACGCAAAAGTGTTCCCAAAGTTCTATTGACAACTTCAGTTTGTCCATCCGTTTGAGGATGACAAGTAGTAGAAAACAACAATTTTGTGCCAAGTTTAGCCCATAAAGTCTTCCAAAAGTAACTCAAGAATTTAACATCGCGACCAGAAACAATAGTCCTAGGCATGCCATGCAACCTAACGACTTCTCTAAAGAACAAATCCGCAATGTTTGAAGCATCATCGGTTTTATGACAAGCTATAAAATGTGCCATCTTAGAGAATCTATCCACAACAACAAAAATAGAATCCCTCCCCTTCTTAGTCCTAGGCAACCCCAAAATAAAGTCCATAGAAATGTCAATCCAAGTTCTTTTTAAGAATAGCACGCAAAAGTGTTCCCAAAGTTCTATTGACAACTTCAGTTTGTCCATCCGTTTGAGGATGACAAGTAGTAGAAAACAACAATTTTGTGCCAAGTTTAGCCCATAAAGTCTTCCAAAAGTAACTCAAGAATTTAACATCGCGACCAGAAACAATAGTCCTAGGCATGCCATGCAACCTAACGACTTCTCTAAAGAACAAATCCGCAATGTTTGAAGCATCATCGGTTTTATGACAAGCTATAAAATGTGCCATCTTAGAGAATCTATCCACAACAACAAAAATAGAATCCCTCCCCTTCTTAGTCCTAGGCAACCCCAAAATAAAGTCCATAGAAATGTCAATCCAAGTTCTTTTTAAGAATAGCACGCAAAGTGTTCCCAAAGTTCTATTGACAACTTCAGTTTGTCCATCCGTTTGAGGATGACAAGTAGTAGAAAACAACAATTTTGTGCCAAGTTTAGCCCATAAAGTCTTCCAAAAGTAACTCAAGAATTTAACATCGCGACCAGAAACAATAGTCCTAGGCATGCCATGCAACCTAACGACTTCTCTAAAGAACAAATCCGCAATGTTTGAAGCATCATCGGTTTTATGACAAGCTATAAAATGTGCCATCTTAGAGAATCTATCCACAACAACAAAAATAGAATCCCTCCCCTTCTTAGTCCTAGGCAACCCCAAAATAAAGTCCATAGAAATGTCAATCCAAGTTCTTTTTAAGAATAGCACGCAAAAGTGTTCCCAAAGTTCTATTGACAACTTCAGTTTGTCCATCCGTTTGAGGATGACAAGTAGTAGAAAACAACAATTTTGTGCCAAGTTTAGCCCATAAAGTCTTCCAAAAGTAACTCAAGAATTTAACATCGCGACCAGAAACAATAGTCCTAGGCATGCCATGCAACCTAACGACTTCTCTAAAGAACAAATCCGCAATGTTTGAAGCATCATCGGTTTTATGACAAGCTATAAAATGTGCCATCTTAGAGAATCTATCCACAACAACAAAAATAGAATCCCTCCCCTTCTTAGTCCTAGGCAACCCCAAAATAAAGTCCATAGAAATGTCAATCCAAGTTCTTTTTAAGAATAGCACGCAAAAGTGTTCCCAAAGTTCTATTGACAACTTCAGTTTGTCCATCCGTTTGAGGATGACAAGTAGTAGAAAACAACAATTTTGTGCCAAGTTTAGCCCATAAAGTCTTCCAAAAGTAACTCAAGAATTTAACATCGCGACCAGAAACAATAGTCCTAGGCATGCCATGCAACCTAACGACTTCTCTAAAGAACAAATCCGCAATGTTTGAAGCATCATCGGTTTTATGACAAGCTATAAAATGTGCCATCTTAGAGAATCTATCCACAACAACAAAAATAGAATCCCTCCCCTTCTTAGTCCTAGGCAACCCCAAAATAAAGTCCATAGAAATGTCAATCCAAGTTCTTTTTAAGAATAGCACGCAAAAGTGTTCCCAAAGTTCTATTGACAACTTCAGTTTGTCCATCCGTTTGAGGATGACAAGTAGTAGAAAACAACAATTTTGTGCCAAGTTTAGCCCATAAAGTCTTCCAAAAGTAACTCAAGAATTTAACATCGCGACCAGAAACAATAGTCCTAGGCATGCCATGCAACCTAACGACTTCTCTAAAGAACAAATCCGCAATGTTTGAAGCATCATCGGTTTTATGACAAGCTATAAAATGTGCCATCTTAGAGAATCTATCCACAACAACAAAAATAGAATCCCTCCCCTTCTTAGTCCTAGGCAACCCCAAAATAAAGTCCATAGAAATGTCAATCCAAGTTCTTTTTAAGAATAGCACGCAAAGTGTTCCCAAAGTTCTATTGACAACTTCAGTTTGTCCATCCGTTTGAGGATGACAAGTAGTAGAAAACAACAATTTTGTGCCAAGTTTAGCCCATAAAGTCTTCCAAAAGTAACTCAAGAATTTAACATCGCGACCAGAAACAATAGTCCTAGGCATGCCATGCAACCTAACGACTTCTCTAAAGAACAAATCCGCAATGTTTGAAGCATCATCGGTTTTATGACAAGCTATAAAATGTGCCATCTTAGAGAATCTATCCACAACAACAAAAATAGAATCCCTCCCCTTCTTAGTCCTAGGCAACCCCAAAATAAAGTCCATAGAAATGTCAATCCAAGTTCTTTTTAAGAATAGCACGCAAAAGTGTTCCCAAAGTTCTATTGACAACTTCAGTTTGTCCATCCGTTTGAGGATGACAAGTAGTAGAAAACAACAATTTTGTGCCAAGTTTAGCCCATAAAGTCTTCCAAAAGTAACTCAAGAATTTAACATCGCGACCAGAAACAATAGTCCTAGGCATGCCATGCAACCTAACGACTTCTCTAAAGAACAAATCCGCAATGTTTGAAGCATCATCGGTTTTATGACAAGCTATAAAATGTGCCATCTTAGAGAATCTATCCACAACAACAAAAATAGAATCCCTCCCCTTCTTAGTCCTAGGCAACCCCAAAATAAAGTCCATAGAAATGTCAATCCAAGTTCTTTTTAAGAATAGCACGCAAAAGTGTTCCCAAAGTTCTATTGACAACTTCAGTTTGTCCATCCGTTTGAGGATGACAAGTAGTAGAAAACAACAATTTTGTGCCAAGTTTAGCCCATAAAGTCTTCCAAAAGTAACTCAAGAATTTAACATCGCGACCAGAAACAATAGTCCTAGGCATGCCATGCAACCTAACGACTTCTCTAAAGAACAAATCCGCAATGTTTGAAGCATCATCGGTTTTATGACAAGCTATAAAATGTGCCATCTTAGAGAATCTATCCACAACAACAAAAATAGAATCCCTCCCCTTCTTAGTCCTAGGCAACCCCAAAATAAAGTCCATAGAAATGTCAATCCAAGTTCTTTTTAAGAATAGCACGCAAAAGTGTTCCCAAAGTTCTATTGACAACTTCAGTTTGTCCATCCGTTTGAGGATGACAAGTAGTAGAAAACAACAATTTTGTGCCAAGTTTAGCCCATAAAGTCTTCCAAAAGTAACTCAAGAATTTAACATCGCGACCAGAAACAATAGTCCTAGGCATGCCATGCAACCTAACGACTTCTCTAAAGAACAAATCCGCAATGTTTGAAGCATCATCGGTTTTATGACAAGCTATAAAATGTGCCATCTTAGAGAATCTATCCACAACAACAAAAATAGAATCCCTCCCCTTCTTAGTCCTAGGCAACCCCAAAATAAAGTCCATAGAAATGTCAATCCAAGTTCTTTTTAAGAATAGCACGCAAAAGTGTTCCCAAAGTTCTATTGACAACTTCAGTTTGTCCATCCGTTTGAGGATGACAAGTAGTAGAAAACAACAATTTTGTGCCAAGTTTAGCCCATAAAGTCTTCCAAAAGTAACTCAAGAATTTAACATCGCGACCAGAAACAATAGTCCTAGGCATGCCATGCAACCTAACGACTTCTCTAAAGAACAAATCCGCAATGTTTGAAGCATCATCGGTTTTATGACAAGCTATAAAATGTGCCATCTTAGAGAATCTATCCACAACAACAAAAATAGAATCCCTCCCCTTCTTAGTCCTAGGCAACCCCAAAATAAAGTCCATAGAAATGTCAATCCAAGTTCTTTTTAAGAATAGCACGCAAAAGTGTTCCCAAAGTTCTATTGACAACTTCAGTTTGTCCATCCGTTTGAGGATGACAAGTAGTAGAAAACAACAATTTTGTGCCAAGTTTAGCCCATAAAGTCTTCCAAAAGTAACTCAAGAATTTAACATCGCGACCAGAAACAATAGTCCTAGGCATGCCATGCAACCTAACGACTTCTCTAAAGAACAAATCCGCAATGTTTGAAGCATCATCGGTTTTATGACAAGCTATAAAATGTGCCATCTTAGAGAATCTATCCACAACAACAAAAATAGAATCCCTCCCCTTCTTAGTCCTAGGCAACCCCAAAATAAAGTCCATAGAAATGTCAATCCAAGTTCTTTTTAAGAATAGCACGCAAAAGTGTTCCCAAAGTTCTATTGACAACTTCAGTTTGTCCATCCGTTTGAGGATGACAAGTAGTAGAAAACAACAATTTTGTGCCAAGTTTAGCCCATAAAGTCTTCCAAAAGTAACTCAAGAATTTAACATCGCGACCAGAAACAATAGTCCTAGGCATGCCATGCAACCTAACGACTTCTCTAAAGAACAAATCCGCAATGTTTGAAGCATCATCGGTTTTATGACAAGCTATAAAATGTGCCATCTTAGAGAATCTATCCACAACAACAAAAATAGAATCCCTCCCCTTCTTAGTCCTAGGCAACCCCAAAATAAAGTCCATAGAAATGTCAATCCAAGTTCTTTTTAAGAATAGCACGCAAAAGTGTTCCCAAAGTTCTATTGACAACTTCAGTTTGTCCATCCGTTTGAGGATGACAAGTAGTAGAAAACAACAATTTTGTGCCAAGTTTAGCCCATAAAGTCTTCCAAAAGTAACTCAAGAATTTAACATCGCGACCAGAAACAATAGTCCTAGGCATGCCATGCAACCTAACGACTTCTCTAAAGAACAAATCCGCAATGTTTGAAGCATCATCGGTTTTATGACAAGCTATAAAATGTGCCATCTTAGAGAATCTATCCACAACAACAAAAATAGAATCCCTCCCCTTCTTAGTCCTAGGCAACCCCAAAATAAAGTCCATAGAAATGTCAATCCAAGTTCTTTTTAAGAATAGCACGCAAAAGTGTTCCCAAAGTTCTATTGACAACTTCAGTTTGTCCATCCGTTTGAGGATGACAAGTAGTAGAAAACAACAATTTTGTGCCAAGTTTAGCCCATAAAGTCTTCCAAAAGTAACTCAAGAATTTAACATCGCGACCAGAAACAATAGTCCTAGGCATGCCATGCAACCTAACGACTTCTCTAAAGAACAAATCCGCAATGTTTGAAGCATCATCGGTTTTATGACAAGCTATAAAATGTGCCATCTTAGAGAATCTATCCACAACAACAAAAATAGAATCCCTCCCCTTCTTAGTCCTAGGCAACCCCAAAATAAAGTCCATAGAAATGTCAATCCAAGTTCTTTTTAAGAATAGCACGCAAAAGTGTTCCCAAAGTTCTATTGACAACTTCAGTTTGTCCATCCGTTTGAGGATGACAAGTAGTAGAAAACAACAATTTTGTGCCAAGTTTAGCCCATAAAGTCTTCCAAAAGTAACTCAAGAATTTAACATCGCGACCAGAAACAATAGTCCTAGGCATGCCATGCAACCTAACGACTTCTCTAAAGAACAAATCCGCAATGTTTGAAGCATCATCGGTTTTATGACAAGCTATAAAATGTGCCATCTTAGAGAATCTATCCACAACAACAAAAATAGAATCCCTCCCCTTCTTAGTCCTAGGCAACCCCAAAATAAAGTCCATAGAAATGTCAATCCAAGTTCTTTTTAAGAATAGCACGCAAAAGTGTTCCCAAAGTTCTATTGACAACTTCAGTTTGTCCATCCGTTTGAGGATGACAAGTAGTAGAAAACAACAATTTTGTGCCAAGTTTAGCCCATAAAGTCTTCCAAAAGTAACTCAAGAATTTAACATCGCGACCAGAAACAATAGTCCTAGGCATGCCATGCAACCTAACGACTTCTCTAAAGAACAAATCCGCAATGTTTGAAGCATCATCGGTTTTATGACAAGCTATAAAATGTGCCATCTTAGAGAATCTATCCACAACAACAAAAATAGAATCCCTCCCCTTCTTAGTCCTAGGCAACCCCAAAATAAAGTCCATAGAAATGTCAATCCAAGTTCTTTTTAAGAATAGCACGCAAAAGTGTTCCCAAAGTTCTATTGACAACTTCAGTTTGTCCATCCGTTTGAGGATGACAAGTAGTAGAAAACAACAATTTTGTGCCAAGTTTAGCCCATAAAGTCTTCCAAAAGTAACTCAAGAATTTAACATCGCGACCAGAAACAATAGTCCTAGGCATGCCATGCAACCTAACGACTTCTCTAAAGAACAAATCCGCAATGTTTGAAGCATCATCGGTTTTATGACAAGCTATAAAATGTGCCATCTTAGAGAATCTATCCACAACAACAAAAATAGAATCCCTCCCCTTCTTAGTCCTAGGCAACCCCAAAATAAAGTCCATAGAAATGTCAATCCAAGTTCTTTTTAAGAATAGCACGCAAAAGTGTTCCCAAAGTTCTATTGACAACTTCAGTTTGTCCATCCGTTTGAGGATGACAAGTAGTAGAAAACAACAATTTTGTGCCAAGTTTAGCCCATAAAGTCTTCCAAAAGTAACTCAAGAATTTAACATCGCGACCAGAAACAATAGTCCTAGGCATGCCATGCAACCTAACGACTTCTCTAAAGAACAAATCCGCAATGTTTGAAGCATCATCGGTTTTATGACAAGCTATAAAATGTGCCATCTTAGAGAATCTATCCACAACAACAAAAATAGAATCCCTCCCCTTCTTAGTCCTAGGCAACCCCAAAATAAAGTCCATAGAAATGTCAATCCAAGTTCTTTTTAAGAATAGCACGCAAAAGTGTTCCCAAAGTTCTATTGACAACTTCAGTTTGTCCATCCGTTTGAGGATGACAAGTAGTAGAAAACAACAATTTTGTGCCAAGTTTAGCCCATAAAGTCTTCCAAAAGTAACTCAAGAATTTAACATCGCGACCAGAAACAATAGTCCTAGGCATGCCATGCAACCTAACGACTTCTCTAAAGAACAAATCCGCAATGTTTGAAGCATCATCGGTTTTATGACAAGCTATAAAATGTGCCATCTTAGAGAATCTATCCACAACAACAAAAATAGAATCCCTCCCCTTCTTAGTCCTAGGCAACCCCAAAATAAAGTCCATAGAAATGTCAATCCAAGTTCTTTTTAAGAATAGCACGCAAAAGTGTTCCCAAAGTTCTATTGACAACTTCAGTTTGTCCATCCGTTTGAGGATGACAAGTAGTAGAAAACAACAATTTTGTGCCAAGTTTAGCCCATAAAGTCTTCCAAAAGTAACTCAAGAATTTAACATCGCGACCAGAAACAATAGTCCTAGGCATGCCATGCAACCTAACGACTTCTCTAAAGAACAAATCCGCAATGTTTGAAGCATCATCGGTTTTATGACAAGCTATAAAATGTGCCATCTTAGAGAATCTATCCACAACAACAAAAATAGAATCCCTCCCCTTCTTAGTCCTAGGCAACCCCAAAATAAAGTCCATAGAAATGTCAATCCAAGTTCTTTTTAAGAATAGCACGCAAAAGTGTTCCCAAAGTTCTATTGACAACTTCAGTTTGTCCATCCGTTTGAGGATGACAAGTAGTAGAAAACAACAATTTTGTGCCAAGTTTAGCCCATAAAGTCTTCCAAAAGTAACTCAAGAATTTAACATCGCGACCAGAAACAATAGTCCTAGGCATGCCATGCAACCTAACGACTTCTCTAAAGAACAAATCCGCAATGTTTGAAGCATCATCGGTTTTATGACAAGCTATAAAATGTGCCATCTTAGAGAATCTATCCACAACAACAAAAATAGAATCCCTCCCCTTCTTAGTCCTAGGCAACCCCAAAATAAAGTCCATAGAAATGTCAATCCAAGTTCTTTTTAAGAATAGCACGCAAAAGTGTTCCCAAAGTTCTATTGACAACTTCAGTTTGTCCATCCGTTTGAGGATGACAAGTAGTAGAAAACAACAATTTTGTGCCAAGTTTAGCCCATAAAGTCTTCCAAAAGTAACTCAAGAATTTAACATCGCGACCAGAAACAATAGTCCTAGGCATGCCATGCAACCTAACGACTTCTCTAAAGAACAAATCCGCAATGTTTGAAGCATCATCGGTTTTATGACAAGCTATAAAATGTGCCATCTTAGAGAATCTATCCACAACAACAAAAATAGAATCCCTCCCCTTCTTAGTCCTAGGCAACCCCAAAATAAAGTCCATAGAAATGTCAATCCAAGTTCTTTTTAAGAATAGCACGCAAAAGTGTTCCCAAAGTTCTATTGACAACTTCAGTTTGTCCATCCGTTTGAGGATGACAAGTAGTAGAAAACAACAATTTTGTGCCAAGTTTAGCCCATAAAGTCTTCCAAAAGTAACTCAAGAATTTAACATCGCGACCAGAAACAATAGTCCTAGGCATGCCATGCAACCTAACGACTTCTCTAAAGAACAAATCCGCAATGTTTGAAGCATCATCGGTTTTATGACAAGCTATAAAATGTGCCATCTTAGAGAATCTATCCACAACAACAAAAATAGAATCCCTCCCCTTCTTAGTCCTAGGCAACCCCAAAATAAAGTCCATAGAAATGTCAATCCAAGTTCTTTTTAAGAATAGCACGCAAAAGTGTTCCCAAAGTTCTATTGACAACTTCAGTTTGTCCATCCGTTTGAGGATGACAAGTAGTAGAAAACAACAATTTTGTGCCAAGTTTAGCCCATAAAGTCTTCCAAAAGTAACTCAAGAATTTAACATCGCGACCAGAAACAATAGTCCTAGGCATGCCATGCAACCTAACGACTTCTCTAAAGAACAAATCCGCAATGTTTGAAGCATCATCGGTTTTATGACAAGCTATAAAATGTGCCATCTTAGAGAATCTATCCACAACAACAAAAATAGAATCCCTCCCCTTCTTAGTCCTAGGCAACCCCAAAATAAAGTCCATAGAAATGTCAATCCAAGTTCTTTTTAAGAATAGCACGCAAAAGTGTTCCCAAAGTTCTATTGACAACTTCAGTTTGTCCATCCGTTTGAGGATGACAAGTAGTAGAAAACAACAATTTTGTGCCAAGTTTAGCCCATAAAGTCTTCCAAAAGTAACTCAAGAATTTAACATCGCGACCAGAAACAATAGTCCTAGGCATGCCATGCAACCTAACGACTTCTCTAAAGAACAAATCCGCAATGTTTGAAGCATCATCGGTTTTATGACAAGCTATAAAATGTGCCATCTTAGAGAATCTATCCACAACAACAAAAATAGAATCCCTCCCCTTCTTAGTCCTAGGCAACCCCAAAATAAAGTCCATAGAAATGTCAATCCAAGTTCTTTTTAAGAATAGCACGCAAAAGTGTTCCCAAAGTTCTATTGACAACTTCAGTTTGTCCATCCGTTTGAGGATGACAAGTAGTAGAAAACAACAATTTTGTGCCAAGTTTAGCCCATAAAGTCTTCCAAAAGTAACTCAAGAATTTAACATCGCGACCAGAAACAATAGTCCTAGGCATGCCATGCAACCTAACGACTTCTCTAAAGAACAAATCCGCAATGTTTGAAGCATCATCGGTTTTATGACAAGCTATAAAATGTGCCATCTTAGAGAATCTATCCACAACAACAAAAATAGAATCCCTCCCCTTCTTAGTCCTAGGCAACCCCAAAATAAAGTCCATAGAAATGTCAATCCAAGTTCTTTTTAAGAATAGCACGCAAAAGTGTTCCCAAAGTTCTATTGACAACTTCAGTTTGTCCATCCGTTTGAGGATGACAAGTAGTAGAAAACAACAATTTTGTGCCAAGTTTAGCCCATAAAGTCTTCCAAAAGTAACTCAAGAATTTAACATCGCGACCAGAAACAATAGTCCTAGGCATGCCATGCAACCTAACGACTTCTCTAAAGAACAAATCCGCAATGTTTGAAGCATCATCGGTTTTATGACAAGCTATAAAATGTGCCATCTTAGAGAATCTATCCACAACAACAAAAATAGAATCCCTCCCCTTCTTAGTCCTAGGCAACCCCAAAATAAAGTCCATAGAAATGTCAATCCAAGTTCTTTTTAAGAATAGCACGCAAAAGTGTTCCCAAAGTTCTATTGACAACTTCAGTTTGTCCATCCGTTTGAGGATGACAAGTAGTAGAAAACAACAATTTTGTGCCAAGTTTAGCCCATAAAGTCTTCCAAAAGTAACTCAAGAATTTAACATCGCGACCAGAAACAATAGTCCTAGGCATGCCATGCAACCTAACGACTTCTCTAAAGAACAAATCCGCAATGTTTGAAGCATCATCGGTTTTATGACAAGCTATAAAATGTGCCATCTTAGAGAATCTATCCACAACAACAAAAATAGAATCCCTCCCCTTCTTAGTCCTAGGCAACCCCAAAATAAAGTCCATAGAAATGTCAATCCAAGTTCTTTTTAAGAATAGCACGCAAAAGTGTTCCCAAAGTTCTATTGACAACTTCAGTTTGTCCATCCGTTTGAGGATGACAAGTAGTAGAAAACAACAATTTTGTGCCAAGTTTAGCCCATAAAGTCTTCCAAAAGTAACTCAAGAATTTAACATCGCGACCAGAAACAATAGTCCTAGGCATGCCATGCAACCTAACGACTTCTCTAAAGAACAAATCCGCAATGTTTGAAGCATCATCGGTTTTATGACAAGCTATAAAATGTGCCATCTTAGAGAATCTATCCACAACAACAAAAATAGAATCCCTCCCCTTCTTAGTCCTAGGCAACCCCAAAATAAAGTCCATAGAAATGTCAATCCAAGTTCTTTTTAAGAATAGCACGCAAAAGTGTTCCCAAAGTTCTATTGACAACTTCAGTTTGTCCATCCGTTTGAGGATGACAAGTAGTAGAAAACAACAATTTTGTGCCAAGTTTAGCCCATAAAGTCTTCCAAAAGTAACTCAAGAATTTAACATCGCGACCAGAAACAATAGTCCTAGGCATGCCATGCAACCTAACGACTTCTCTAAAGAACAAATCCGCAATGTTTGAAGCATCATCGGTTTTATGACAAGCTATAAAATGTGCCATCTTAGAGAATCTATCCACAACAACAAAAATAGAATCCCTCCCCTTCTTAGTCCTAGGCAACCCCAAAATAAAGTCCATAGAAATGTCAATCCAAGTTCTTTTTAAGAATAGCACGCAAAAGTGTTCCCAAAGTTCTATTGACAACTTCAGTTTGTCCATCCGTTTGAGGATGACAAGTAGTAGAAAACAACAATTTTGTGCCAAGTTTAGCCCATAAAGTCTTCCAAAAGTAACTCAAGAATTTAACATCGCGACCAGAAACAATAGTCCTAGGCATGCCATGCAACCTAACGACTTCTCTAAAGAACAAATCCGCAATGTTTGAAGCATCATCGGTTTTATGACAAGCTATAAAATGTGCCATCTTAGAGAATCTATCCACAACAACAAAAATAGAATCCCTCCCCTTCTTAGTCCTAGGCAACCCCAAAATAAAGTCCATAGAAATGTCAATCCAAGTTCTTTTTAAGAATAGCACGCAAAAGTGTTCCCAAAGTTCTATTGACAACTTCAGTTTGTCCATCCGTTTGAGGATGACAAGTAGTAGAAAACAACAATTTTGTGCCAAGTTTAGCCCATAAAGTCTTCCAAAAGTAACTCAAGAATTTAACATCGCGACCAGAAACAATAGTCCTAGGCATGCCATGCAACCTAACGACTTCTCTAAAGAACAAATCCGCAATGTTTGAAGCATCATCGGTTTTATGACAAGCTATAAAATGTGCCATCTTAGAGAATCTATCCACAACAACAAAAATAGAATCCCTCCCCTTCTTAGTCCTAGGCAACCCCAAAATAAAGTCCATAGAAATGTCAATCCAAGTTCTTTTTAAGAATAGCACGCAAAAGTGTTCCCAAAGTTCTATTGACAACTTCAGTTTGTCCATCCGTTTGAGGATGACAAGTAGTAGAAAACAACAATTTTGTGCCAAGTTTAGCCCATAAAGTCTTCCAAAAGTAACTCAAGAATTTAACATCGCGACCAGAAACAATAGTCCTAGGCATGCCATGCAACCTAACGACTTCTCTAAAGAACAAATCCGCAATGTTTGAAGCATCATCGGTTTTATGACAAGCTATAAAATGTGCCATCTTAGAGAATCTATCCACAACAACAAAAATAGAATCCCTCCCCTTCTTAGTCCTAGGCAACCCCAAAATAAAGTCCATAGAAATGTCAATCCAAGTTCTTTTTAAGAATAGCACGCAAAAGTGTTCCCAAAGTTCTATTGACAACTTCAGTTTGTCCATCCGTTTGAGGATGACAAGTAGTAGAAAACAACAATTTTGTGCCAAGTTTAGCCCATAAAGTCTTCCAAAAGTAACTCAAGAATTTAACATCGCGACCAGAAACAATAGTCCTAGGCATGCCATGCAACCTAACGACTTCTCTAAAGAACAAATCCGCAATGTTTGAAGCATCATCGGTTTTATGACAAGCTATAAAATGTGCCATCTTAGAGAATCTATCCACAACAACAAAAATAGAATCCCTCCCCTTCTTAGTCCTAGGCAACCCCAAAATAAAGTCCATAGAAATGTCAATCCAAGTTCTTTTTAAGAATAGCACGCAAAAGTGTTCCCAAAGTTCTATTGACAACTTCAGTTTGTCCATCCGTTTGAGGATGACAAGTAGTAGAAAACAACAATTTTGTGCCAAGTTTAGCCCATAAAGTCTTCCAAAAGTAACTCAAGAATTTAACATCGCGACCAGAAACAATAGTCCTAGGCATGCCATGCAACCTAACGACTTCTCTAAAGAACAAATCCGCAATGTTTGAAGCATCATCGGTTTTATGACAAGCTATAAAATGTGCCATCTTAGAGAATCTATCCACAACAACAAAAATAGAATCCCTCCCCTTCTTAGTCCTAGGCAACCCCAAAATAAAGTCCATAGAAATGTCAATCCAAGTTCTTTTTAAGAATAGCACGCAAAAGTGTTCCCAAAGTTCTATTGACAACTTCAGTTTGTCCATCCGTTTGAGGATGACAAGTAGTAGAAAACAACAATTTTGTGCCAAGTTTAGCCCATAAAGTCTTCCAAAAGTAACTCAAGAATTTAACATCGCGACCAGAAACAATAGTCCTAGGCATGCCATGCAACCTAACGACTTCTCTAAAGAACAAATCCGCAATGTTTGAAGCATCATCGGTTTTATGACAAGCTATAAAATGTGCCATCTTAGAGAATCTATCCACAACAACAAAAATAGAATCCCTCCCCTTCTTAGTCCTAGGCAACCCCAAAATAAAGTCCATAGAAATGTCAATCCAAGTTCTTTTTAAGAATAGCACGCAAAAGTGTTCCCAAAGTTCTATTGACAACTTCAGTTTGTCCATCCGTTTGAGGATGACAAGTAGTAGAAAACAACAATTTTGTGCCAAGTTTAGCCCATAAAGTCTTCCAAAAGTAACTCAAGAATTTAACATCGCGACCAGAAACAATAGTCCTAGGCATGCCATGCAACCTAACGACTTCTCTAAAGAACAAATCCGCAATGTTTGAAGCATCATCGGTTTTATGACAAGCTATAAAATGTGCCATCTTAGAGAATCTATCCACAACAACAAAAATAGAATCCCTCCCCTTCTTAGTCCTAGGCAACCCCAAAATAAAGTCCATAGAAATGTCAATCCAAGTTCTTTTTAAGAATAGCACGCAAAAGTGTTCCCAAAGTTCTATTGACAACTTCAGTTTGTCCATCCGTTTGAGGATGACAAGTAGTAGAAAACAACAATTTTGTGCCAAGTTTAGCCCATAAAGTCTTCCAAAAGTAACTCAAGAATTTAACATCGCGACCAGAAACAATAGTCCTAGGCATGCCATGCAACCTAACGACTTCTCTAAAGAACAAATCCGCAATGTTTGAAGCATCATCGGTTTTATGACAAGCTATAAAATGTGCCATCTTAGAGAATCTATCCACAACAACAAAAATAGAATCCCTCCCCTTCTTAGTCCTAGGCAACCCCAAAATAAAGTCCATAGAAATGTCAATCCAAGTTCTTTTTAAGAATAGCACGCAAAAGTGTTCCCAAAGTTCTATTGACAACTTCAGTTTGTCCATCCGTTTGAGGATGACAAGTAGTAGAAAACAACAATTTTGTGCCAAGTTTAGCCCATAAAGTCTTCCAAAAGTAACTCAAGAATTTAACATCGCGACCAGAAACAATAGTCCTAGGCATGCCATGCAACCTAACGACTTCTCTAAAGAACAAATCCGCAATGTTTGAAGCATCATCGGTTTTATGACAAGCTATAAAATGTGCCATCTTAGAGAATCTATCCACAACAACAAAAATAGAATCCCTCCCCTTCTTAGTCCTAGGCAACCCCAAAATAAAGTCCATAGAAATGTCAATCCAAGTTCTTTTTAAGAATAGCACGCAAAAGTGTTCCCAAAGTTCTATTGACAACTTCAGTTTGTCCATCCGTTTGAGGATGACAAGTAGTAGAAAACAACAATTTTGTGCCAAGTTTAGCCCATAAAGTCTTCCAAAAGTAACTCAAGAATTTAACATCGCGACCAGAAACAATAGTCCTAGGCATGCCATGCAACCTAACGACTTCTCTAAAGAACAAATCCGCAATGTTTGAAGCATCATCGGTTTTATGACAAGCTATAAAATGTGCCATCTTAGAGAATCTATCCACAACAACAAAAATAGAATCCCTCCCCTTCTTAGTCCTAGGCAACCCCAAAATAAAGTCCATAGAAATGTCAATCCAAGTTCTTTTTAAGAATAGCACGCAAAAGTGTTCCCAAAGTTCTATTGACAACTTCAGTTTGTCCATCCGTTTGAGGATGACAAGTAGTAGAAAACAACAATTTTGTGCCAAGTTTAGCCCATAAAGTCTTCCAAAAGTAACTCAAGAATTTAACATCGCGACCAGAAACAATAGTCCTAGGCATGCCATGCAACCTAACGACTTCTCTAAAGAACAAATCCGCAATGTTTGAAGCATCATCGGTTTTATGACAAGCTATAAAATGTGCCATCTTAGAGAATCTATCCACAACAACAAAAATAGAATCCCTCCCCTTCTTAGTCCTAGGCAACCCCAAAATAAAGTCCATAGAAATGTCAATCCAAGTTCTTTTTAAGAATAGCACGCAAAAGTGTTCCCAAAGTTCTATTGACAACTTCAGTTTGTCCATCCGTTTGAGGATGACAAGTAGTAGAAAACAACAATTTTGTGCAAGTTTAGCCCATAAAGTCTTCAAAAGTAACTCAAGAATTAACATCGCGACCAGAAACAATAGTTGACAACTATAAAAGTCATCTTAGGAATCTATCCAAAAAAAAATAGAATCGCTAGGCACCCAAATAAAGTCCATAGAAATGTCAATCCAAGTTTTTAAGAAGCACGCAAAGTGTTCCAAAGTTCTATGCAGTTTCCTCCGTTTGAGATGACAGTAGTAGAAAACAACAATTGTGCCAAGTTTAACCATAAAGTCTTCCAAAAGTAACTCAAGAATTAACATCGCGACCAGAAACAATAGTCCTAGGCACGCCATGCAACCTAACGACTTCTCTAAAGAACAAATCCGCAATGTTGAAGCATCATCGGTTTTATGACAAGCTATAAAATGTGCCATCTTAGAGAATCTATCCACAACAACAAAAATAGAATCCCTCCCCTTCTTAGTCCTAGGCAACCCCAAAATAAAGTCCATAGAAATGTCAATCCAAGTTCTTTTTAAGAATAGCACGCAAAAGTGTTCCCAAAGTTCTATTGACAACTTCAGTTTGTCCATCCGTTTGAGGATGACAAGTAGTAGAAAACAACAATTTTGTGCCAAGTTTAGCCCATAAAGTCTTCCAAAAGTAACTCAAGAATTTAACATCGCGACCAGAAACAATAGTCCTAGGCATGCCATGCAACCTAACGACTTCTCTAAAGAACAAATCCGCAATGTTTGAAGCATCATCGGTTTTATGACAAGCTATAAAATGTGCCATCTTAGAGAATCTATCCACAACAACAAAAATAGAATCCCTCCCCTTCTTAGTCCTAGGCAACCCCAAAATAAAGTCCATAGAAATGTCAATCCAAGTTCTTTTTAAGAATAGCACGCAAAAGTGTTCCCAAAGTTCTATTGACAACTTCAGTTTGTCCATCCGTTTGAGGATGACAAGTAGTAGAAAACAACAATTTTGTGCCAAGTTTAGCCCATAAAGTCTTCCAAAAGTAACTCAAGAATTTAACATCGCGACCAGAAACAATAGTCCTAGGCATGCCATGCAACCTAACGACTTCTCTAAAGAACAAATCCGCAATGTTTGAAGCATCATCGGTTTTATGACAAGCTATAAAATGTGCCATCTTAGAGAATCTATCCACAACAACAAAAATAGAATCCCTCCCCTTCTTAGTCCTAGGCAACCCCAAAATAAAGTCCATAGAAATGTCAATCCAAGTTCTTTTTAAGAATAGCACGCAAAAGTGTTCCCAAAGTTCTATTGACAACTTCAGTTTGTCCATCCGTTTGAGGATGACAAGTAGTAGAAAACAACAATTTTGTGCCAAGTTTAGCCCATAAAGTCTTCCAAAAGTAACTCAAGAATTTAACATCGCGACCAGAAACAATAGTCCTAGGCATGCCATGCAACCTAACGACTTCTCTAAAGAACAAATCCGCAATGTTTGAAGCATCATCGGTTTTATGACAAGCTATAAAATGTGCCATCTTAGAGAATCTATCCACAACAACAAAAATAGAATCCCTCCCCTTCTTAGTCCTAGGCAACCCCAAAATAAAGTCCATAGAAATGTCAATCCAAGTTCTTTTTAAGAATAGCACGCAAAAGTGTTCCCAAAGTTCTATTGACAACTTCAGTTTGTCCATCCGTTTGAGGATGACAAGTAGTAGAAAACAACAATTTTGTGCCAAGTTTAGCCCATAAAGTCTTCCAAAAGTAACTCAAGAATTTAACATCGCGACCAGAAACAATAGTCCTAGGCATGCCATGCAACCTAACGACTTCTCTAAAGAACAAATCCGCAATGTTTGAAGCATCATCGGTTTTATGACAAGCTATAAAATGTGCCATCTTAGAGAATCTATCCACAACAACAAAAATAGAATCCCTCCCCTTCTTAGTCCTAGGCAACCCCAAAATAAAGTCCATAGAAATGTCAATCCAAGTTCTTTTTAAGAATAGCACGCAAAAGTGTTCCCAAAGTTCTATTGACAACTTCAGTTTGTCCATCCGTTTGAGGATGACAAGTAGTAGAAAACAACAATTTTGTGCCAAGTTTAGCCCATAAAGTCTTCCAAAAGTAACTCAAGAATTTAACATCGCGACCAGAAACAATAGTCCTAGGCATGCCATGCAACCTAACGACTTCTCTAAAGAACAAATCCGCAATGTTTGAAGCATCATCGGTTTTATGACAAGCTATAAAATGTGCCATCTTAGAGAATCTATCCACAACAACAAAAATAGAATCCCTCCCCTTCTTAGTCCTAGGCAACCCCAAAATAAAGTCCATAGAAATGTCAATCCAAGTTCTTTTTAAGAATAGCACGCAAAAGTGTTCCCAAAGTTCTATTGACAACTTCAGTTTGTCCATCCGTTTGAGGATGACAAGTAGTAGAAAACAACAATTTTGTGCCAAGTTTAGCCCATAAAGTCTTCCAAAAGTAACTCAAGAATTTAACATCGCGACCAGAAACAATAGTCCTAGGCATGCCATGCAACCTAACGACTTCTCTAAAGAACAAATCCGCAATGTTTGAAGCATCATCGGTTTTATGACAAGCTATAAAATGTGCCATCTTAGAGAATCTATCCACAACAACAAAAATAGAATCCCTCCCCTTCTTAGTCCTAGGCAACCCCAAAATAAAGTCCATAGAAATGTCAATCCAAGTTCTTTTTAAGAATAGCACGCAAAAGTGTTCCCAAAGTTCTATTGACAACTTCAGTTTGTCCATCCGTTTGAGGATGACAAGTAGTAGAAAACAACAATTTTGTGCCAAGTTTAGCCCATAAAGTCTTCCAAAAGTAACTCAAGAATTTAACATCGCGACCAGAAACAATAGTCCTAGGCATGCCATGCAACCTAACGACTTCTCTAAAGAACAAATCCGCAATGTTTGAAGCATCATCGGTTTTATGACAAGCTATAAAATGTGCCATCTTAGAGAATCTATCCACAACAACAAAAATAGAATCCCTCCCCTTCTTAGTCCTAGGCAACCCCAAAATAAAGTCCATAGAAATGTCAATCCAAGTTCTTTTTAAGAATAGCACGCAAAAGTGTTCCCAAAGTTCTATTGACAACTTCAGTTTGTCCATCCGTTTGAGGATGACAAGTAGTAGAAAACAACAATTTTGTGCCAAGTTTAGCCCATAAAGTCTTCCAAAAGTAACTCAAGAATTTAACATCGCGACCAGAAACAATAGTCCTAGGCATGCCATGCAACCTAACGACTTCTCTAAAGAACAAATCCGCAATGTTTGAAGCATCATCGGTTTTATGACAAGCTATAAAATGTGCCATCTTAGAGAATCTATCCACAACAACAAAAATAGAATCCCTCCCCTTCTTAGTCCTAGGCAACCCCAAAATAAAGTCCATAGAAATGTCAATCCAAGTTCTTTTTAAGAATAGCACGCAAAAGTGTTCCCAAAGTTCTATTGACAACTTCAGTTTGTCCATCCGTTTGAGGATGACAAGTAGTAGAAAACAACAATTTTGTGCCAAGTTTAGCCCATAAAGTCTTCCAAAAGTAACTCAAGAATTTAACATCGCGACCAGAAACAATAGTCCTAGGCATGCCATGCAACCTAACGACTTCTCTAAAGAACAAATCCGCAATGTTTGAAGCATCATCGGTTTTATGACAAGCTATAAAATGTGCCATCTTAGAGAATCTATCCACAACAACAAAAATAGAATCCCTCCCCTTCTTAGTCCTAGGCAACCCCAAAATAAAGTCCATAGAAATGTCAATCCAAGTTCTTTTTAAGAATAGCACGCAAAAGTGTTCCCAAAGTTCTATTGACAACTTCAGTTTGTCCATCCGTTTGAGGATGACAAGTAGTAGAAAACAACAATTTTGTGCCAAGTTTAGCCCATAAAGTCTTCCAAAAGTAACTCAAGAATTTAACATCGCGACCAGAAACAATAGTCCTAGGCATGCCATGCAACCTAACGACTTCTCTAAAGAACAAATCCGCAATGTTTGAAGCATCATCGGTTTTATGACAAGCTATAAAATGTGCCATCTTAGAGAATCTATCCACAACAACAAAAATAGAATCCCTCCCCTTCTTAGTCCTAGGCAACCCCAAAATAAAGTCCATAGAAATGTCAATCCAAGTTCTTTTTAAGAATAGCACGCAAAAGTGTTCCCAAAGTTCTATTGACAACTTCAGTTTGTCCATCCGTTTGAGGATGACAAGTAGTAGAAAACAACAATTTTGTGCCAAGTTTAGCCCATAAAGTCTTCCAAAAGTAACTCAAGAATTTAACATCGCGACCAGAAACAATAGTCCTAGGCATGCCATGCAACCTAACGACTTCTCTAAAGAACAAATCCGCAATGTTTGAAGCATCATCGGTTTTATGACAAGCTATAAAATGTGCCATCTTAGAGAATCTATCCACAACAACAAAAATAGAATCCCTCCCCTTCTTAGTCCTAGGCAACCCCAAAATAAAGTCCATAGAAATGTCAATCCAAGTTCTTTTTAAGAATAGCACGCAAAAGTGTTCCCAAAGTTCTATTGACAACTTCAGTTTGTCCATCCGTTTGAGGATGACAAGTAGTAGAAAACAACAATTTTGTGCCAAGTTTAGCCCATAAAGTCTTCCAAAAGTAACTCAAGAATTTAACATCGCGACCAGAAACAATAGTCCTAGGCATGCCATGCAACCTAACGACTTCTCTAAAGAACAAATCCGCAATGTTTGAAGCATCATCGGTTTTATGACAAGCTATAAAATGTGCCATCTTAGAGAATCTATCCACAACAACAAAAATAGAATCCCTCCCCTTCTTAGTCCTAGGCAACCCCAAAATAAAGTCCATAGAAATGTCAATCCAAGTTCTTTTTAAGAATAGCACGCAAAAGTGTTCCCAAAGTTCTATTGACAACTTCAGTTTGTCCATCCGTTTGAGGATGACAAGTAGTAGAAAACAACAATTTTGTGCCAAGTTTAGCCCATAAAGTCTTCCAAAAGTAACTCAAGAATTTAACATCGCGACCAGAAACAATAGTCCTAGGCATGCCATGCAACCTAACGACTTCTCTAAAGAACAAATCCGCAATGTTTGAAGCATCATCGGTTTTATGACAAGCTATAAAATGTGCCATCTTAGAGAATCTATCCACAACAACAAAAATAGAATCCCTCCCCTTCTTAGTCCTAGGCAACCCCAAAATAAAGTCCATAGAAATGTCAATCCAAGTTCTTTTTAAGAATAGCACGCAAAAGTGTTCCCAAAGTTCTATTGACAACTTCAGTTTGTCCATCCGTTTGAGGATGACAAGTAGTAGAAAACAACAATTTTGTGCCAAGTTTAGCCCATAAAGTCTTCCAAAAGTAACTCAAGAATTTAACATCGCGACCAGAAACAATAGTCCTAGGCATGCCATGCAACCTAACGACTTCTCTAAAGAACAAATCCGCAATGTTTGAAGCATCATCGGTTTTATGACAAGCTATAAAATGTGCCATCTTAGAGAATCTATCCACAACAACAAAAATAGAATCCCTCCCCTTCTTAGTCCTAGGCAACCCCAAAATAAAGTCCATAGAAATGTCAATCCAAGTTCTTTTTAAGAATAGCACGCAAAAGTGTTCCCAAAGTTCTATTGACAACTTCAGTTTGTCCATCCGTTTGAGGATGACAAGTAGTAGAAAACAACAATTTTGTGCCAAGTTTAGCCCATAAAGTCTTCCAAAAGTAACTCAAGAATTTAACATCGCGACCAGAAACAATAGTCCTAGGCATGCCATGCAACCTAACGACTTCTCTAAAGAACAAATCCGCAATGTTTGAAGCATCATCGGTTTTATGACAAGCTATAAAATGTGCCATCTTAGAGAATCTATCCACAACAACAAAAATAGAATCCCTCCCCTTCTTAGTCCTAGGCAACCCCAAAATAAAGTCCATAGAAATGTCAATCCAAGTTCTTTTTAAGAATAGCACGCAAAAGTGTTCCCAAAGTTCTATTGACAACTTCAGTTTGTCCATCCGTTTGAGGATGACAAGTAGTAGAAAACAACAATTTTGTGCCAAGTTTAGCCCATAAAGTCTTCCAAAGTAACTCAAGAATTTAACATCGCGACCAGAAACAATAGTCCTAGGCATGCCATGCAACCTAACGACTTCTCTAAAGAACAAATCCGCAATGTTTGAAGCATCATCGGTTTTATGACAAGCTATAAAATGTGCCATCTTAGAGAATCTATCCACAACAACAAAAATAGAATCCCTCCCCTTCTTAGTCCTAGGCAACCCCAAAATAAAGTCCATAGAAATGTCAATCCAAGTTCTTTTTAAGAATAGCACGCAAAAGTGTTCCCAAAGTTCTATTGACAACTTCAGTTTGTCCATCCGTTTGAGGATGACAAGTAGTAGAAAACAACAATTTTGTGCCAAGTTTAGCCCATAAAGTCTTCCAAAAGTAACTCAAGAATTTAACATCGCGACCAGAAACAATAGTCCTAGGCATGCCATGCAACCTAACTGTGGGGACCCGGGCTCTAATCTTTTTCTTGGGATTAAATGGATTGTTATTAAAAACGTGGGTCAATTTTTCGCTTTTATATTTAAATCAAAATGTAACTAGACAAGCACAAGTTCTTTATTTAATTTACAACATACAAACATAAAATCTATGTCCTGTTCCGTATATCCTCAACTAACCAGTAATAAAATACAGTACATAACAAAAGACAACTACTGGTCCGTCTGCTAGGCCCGAGATCTCCACGCTAACACGATCATCTCTGTCTCGACCCAAATCCTGCCCCACCTGTTGTTATGCACACATACAGACATAACAACAGCCGGAAAACCGGTGAGAACACATCCCAGTATAAACATGTGAACATGCATATAAATACTATAAAACATGAAACATGCTGATATGAATGTCATTCATATAAAATCATGAAATGCGAGCCTAATCATGTCTAGATGCGACTCGACTAAAACTCTAGGGATCCCGGTGTGAATAAGACGATCTATCACCTACCCTCCCAATCGGGGTGACGGTACGTCTTATTCCTAGACTTCGGCCTGATCTGTATCCACGTCTACAATAGGGGGGTGATCTTCCCCTAAGCTGGGATAGAACCGAACGTCTAGAAGTCTGCCTGATCTCCAGACTGTCCTATCTTAATGCATGAATACAAAATCTGTAAACAAGCATAATCATCTAATGCAATGTAACATGATCTGTAAACAAAGCATAATAGAATTGAATACAAGTTCTAATAAACATCTAATGCAATGTAACATGATCTGTAAACAAAGCATAACGAGATTTGCATATAAACAAATCTATAATAATACCTATATCAAGATATAAACAATAAAACTCGTATGTGATTTTAGTTGGGAAACTCAAATGTGATCTCATTTGAGTCGTGATTCCCCAAAACAAAGCATGTAGTATACCTTTCGTCGTAGAATTGCTGTTACAGTCGTGAAGATGAATCTGCAATAGGAATGATTCTTAACACTTCTAAGAAATGTTTCTAATGCTTTCAAATCTAACGAAACCTCGCCTCTATTTATAGACAATGATCGGAAGATCCGATCCACTTCGGACGCTCCGATCTGACACCCTTCGGACGCTCCGAACTCACTTCGGACGTTCCGAATCCTGCATGTCTTCCACGTCTCTAGCCAACTGTCTCGGATGATCCGAACTACGATCGGTCGATCCGAACTCTGCATGCCATCCATGTGTCCAGCCACCTGGCTCGGACGCTCCGAACTCCGAACGGACGGTGCGAACTCTGATCGTACGTTCCGATCTCGGTTCGGTCCTTCCGGTCTCACCGAAATATAAATAAGCCAACATTCTCGATATCGGTCAATCTAATCTCAATAGATATCATTTCTTATTTCTTATGGTTATGTACAATCTTCACAACATATCTATGAATTCGTACATGTCAATCATTGCTCTGGGCATTACATTTCTCCCCCTCTAAGACAGAAGTTCGTCCTCGAACTGAAGTAACCATACAAAGTATCTAAAACAGTTTGATAATCTAAAACTGAATACATACTCATATCATATAAATAACTCGGGGTGTTTCTGCCTCATGTTTTCTTCCGTTTCCCACGTCGCTTCCTCAATGCCATGTCGACTCCACTGAACTTTCACAAGTGGAATGGTCTTCGTTCTGAGCTGTTTGTCCTTTCGATCAAGAATCTGTATCGGTCGTTCTATATAGCTCAAGGTTTGATCAAGTTCAGCTTCGTTCGGTTGAATAACATGAGAAACATCTGGCATATATCTGCGTAACATTGATACATGAAATACGTCATGTATTCCGGATAAAGAAGGAGGAAGAGCAAGTCGATAAGCTCGATCGCCAATCTTTTCAAGAATCTCGTAAGGACCAATGTATCGAGGAGAGAGTTTTCCCGCGTTTGCCAAATCGAACAACGCCTCTGAATGGAGAAATCTTTAAGAATACACTCTATCTCCTACCTCAAATACTAACGGTCTACGTCTGATATTGGCGTACTTTGCTTGCCTATCCTGTGCTGTCTTCATTCTTTTCTGAATAACCTTTACCTTCTCAGTCATGTCACGAATCATATCTGGCCCAAGTTCTGGTACTTCTGAAACATCATCCCAATATAGCGGAGATCTGCACCTCTTGCCATACAAAGCTTCAAACGGTGCCATCTCAATGCTTGTTTGATAGCTATTATTGTACGAGAATTCGCAAAGAGGTAGGGAATCTTGCCAACTAATGCCAAAATCTAGCACGACGGCTCTCAACATATCCTCTAATGTCTGGATAGTCCGTTCTGACTGTCCGTCTGTCTGAGGATGGTAAGCAGTGCTAAGGTGTAAGGTCGTACCTAACGCCTGCTGTAAACTGTGCCAGAAGTGTGAAGTGAATCGTGGATCACGATCTGATACGATAGACTTCGGCACTCCATGTAATCTGACTACCTCTCGAATATAAATCTCCGCCATCTGATCCTGTCTATACGTCATTCTATAATGGAATGAAACAAGCAGATTTGGTCAATCTGTCAATAATGACCCAAATCGCATCGCAACCTCTGGATGATCGAGGTAACTTCGTCACGAAATCCATGG
This sequence comes from Primulina eburnea, assembly GCF_022965805.1. Lineage (NCBI taxonomy): Eukaryota > Viridiplantae > Streptophyta > Magnoliopsida > Lamiales > Gesneriaceae > Primulina > Primulina eburnea. The sequence continues at coordinate 22,805,699 of NC_133112.1, forward strand.
AAATGTGGTCCCATTTCCATTCTGGAATGGATAAACTCTGAAGTAAACCCCCCGGCTTCTTCCTCTCGGCCTTCACCTGTTGGCAGTTCAAGCATTTAGACACAAATTCGGCAATGTCTGACTTCATTTGCTTCCACCAGAATTGGGTCTTCAAGTCATTGTACATCTTCCTGCCACCAGGATGAATGCTGAACCGACTACAATGTGCCTCTGTCAGAATCTGCTGTCTCAAATCTGCAACATCTGGCACAACTAGACGGTTATTCACGTACAACACATGATCTCGTACCTGATATTCTGATACATGCCCTGATCTGACCATTTGGATTGATCTTTGCACATTCTGATCAGTTCTTTGTGCTTCCTTAATCCTCATAATCAAATTGGGCTCAACTTGGATCGTAAAGAGTCGTAGTGGCTTACTATCTGTATCAAATTCTAATCCAGATGTACAGCAATTTTCAACTAACTTGTTAACACCTATCGTCGATAAGGACAAAGAACATACCTTACGACTCAAGGCATCGGCTGCTGCATTTGACTTTCCTGGATAATATTTGATTTCACAGTCAAAGTCTTTCAGAAGATCTAGCCATCTACGTTGCCTCATATTCAATTCTGATTGAGAAAATAGGTACTTTAAGCTCTTGTGATCGGAAAAGATCTCAAATTTCTCGCCATAGAGATAATGACGCCAAATCTTTAATGCAAACACGATAGCCGCCAATTCAAGATCATGAATGGGGTATCGAACTTCATGTGGCTTCAATTGTCTCGAGGCGTATGCGATCACATGACCTCGCTGCATAAGAACACATCCCAAACCTCTATGAGAAGCATCACAATATACAACAAAATCACCTGTACCTGAAGGTATCGTCAATACTGGAGCACTGGTCAGCCTTTTCTTCAATTCAACAAAGCTAGACTCACACTCCTCTGACCAAACAAATGGTGCATTCTTTTGTGTTAATTGAGTTATTGGTTTTGCAATACTGGAGAAATCTTTGATAAATCTTCTGTAGTATCCGGCTAAGCCCATGAAACTGCGTATTTCTGGTACAGAAGTCGGTCTCGACCAACTAATCACAGCTTCCACTTTACTCGGATCAACAGAAATACCATCTCCAGAAATGATATGTCCTAAGAAGACAACTCTATTCAACCAAAACTCACACTTTGACAATTTAGCATACAGTCGCTCGTTCCTCAACGTCTGCAACACAATTCTGAGATGCTCTGCATGCTCATTTCTGTTCTTCGAATACACCAAAATGTCATCAATGAAGACAATCACAAATTCATCTAGATATCTCTGAAACACTTGGTTCATCAAGCCCATAAATACCGCAGGAGCATTTGTTAAACCAAAAGGCATGACAATAAATTCGTAATGTCCATACCTGGTTCGAAACGCTGTCTTTGGTATGTCTATATCTCGAACTCTGAGCTGATGATAACCAGAACGTAAATCAATCTTAGAATAGACCGAGGATCCCTGCAACTGATCAAATAGGTCATCGATCCTAGGCAAAGGATATTTATTCTTGATCGTTGCCTTGTTCAACTGCCGGTAATCGATACACAACCGCATCGACCCATCTTTCTTTCGCACGAACAGCACCGGAGCGCCCCAAGGAGATACACTAGGTCTGATATATCCCTTGGCTAGAAGATCTTCTAATTGTGCTTTCAATTCTTTGAGTTCGATGGGTGCCATCCTATATGGAGCTCTCGAAATAGGTACGGTACCTGGCGCAAGTTCAATGCTGAAATCTATCTCACGAACCGGAGGTAATCCTGGGATCTCATCTGGAAAAATATCTGGAAATTCCCGTACTACTGGCAGATCTGCCAATGCCGGGCTCGACTTCTGCATATCTACAGCATAAACAAAGAAACCATCCGCTCCTTTCTGTAACAGTCTGTTCATAGTAAGAGCCGAAATCAAGGGAATCCGAGATCTGGAACCCTTCCCGTAGAATTTCCACTCGTCTGTCATCTCGGGTCTGAATCTGACAATCTTGTGGAAACAATCCACGGTGGCTCTGTACTTCGTTAGCATGTCAATACCGACTATACAATCAAAATCAGCTAGACCCAACACTATACAATCTAGGTCAATCTCATGCCCCTCAAACTGTAGAATGCAATGTCTAACCGTAGTTACAGATATTAATCCACTTCCCAACGGAGAATTAATAGACACAACGTCTAACAAAGACTCAACAGGCAATGAATGCAACAATGCAAATCGTTCTGAGATGAATGTATGCGATGCACCTGTATCTATCAAGATATAAGCAGGATAACCATAAAGGAGACAGTTACCTGCTATAACATCATCTGGTGCATCTTGTGCTTGCTCCTCTGTCAACGCAAACACTTGGGCCTGTTGCCTCGGAGGTTGAGTCACAGTCTGACTACCTCGGCCTCTGGGTGGAGTCGGTGCTGGTGGAGGCTGAAAAGAGTGAACCGACGATGCCTGCCGCTCAAACTGAGGTACTGAACCGGATGCTCTTCCACTCTGGCCTTGCTGTACACCTCTCTGTGGACAGACTTTGGCAAAATGCCCTGGTTGCCTACAAACGTTACATCGACCTGTAACTCCCTGGCACTGTTCAGTCGCATGCTTCCCTCCACAGGAACTGCAATAAACACCTGTATACCTGCTACTCTGATCAAAACCAGTCTGTCTTGATCCGCTGGAGCTCGACGAACTGCTCCCTGGTCTTTTAAACTGTTTCCCCTTCGCCTTCAGCTGTTCTTTGCGTCCACTACCACTACCACCACTTTCGAATCGAGGAGGAGGCACTTGGATGGAGGTAGTGGCGGTCTCGGACT